>NC_041021.1:30206250-30506250 GCF_004193775.1 Glycine soja
TTCCATTGATAGGGACTAGGGGTTGTATTAACTATAATCCCGCACTCGCCATAAGACAACTAGGGTACCCCATGAGGGGAGCGCCAACCGAAGAAAGTCTCTCGCCTTTCCTTGTGAGGGATCTAGGCGCGCAAAGTCTCAAGGTGATACAAAGAGTCCACAAGGCGTGGAGAAGTCCGTTGAAGAAAGACAAGGAGCTTAGAGGCATCCGAAATGGCGTCATCGGTGGTTATCATGGATGGTTAAGAGTTCACACGCGAGGGTTAGATTGGCTCTCCAAATTGAAAGTTATCAATGAGGAGAACTTCGAAGCTCCGGAGGAAGATGAAGAAGTCCAAGCTCTCAAATTAGAGCTAGGGAAGGCGAGACTCGCCAAGGAGAAGTTCAAATCAGTCGCTACACACATCCGGAAAGAGTGCACCAAGTTACAAGAGGAAAACGCGGCCACTGCAAGAGCCCTTGAACAAGAAACTAAAAGGGCCCGCAAGGAGGAATATGGTCGAGAGAAATTCCGAGGAGCATTGTGGGGTAGCAACAGTGAGCTCAAGCTCCGAAGAGAGGAAAGAGACCGGTCACGGGTGCATGGCATGATCTTAAAAGAAGAGTTAGTTGCGTGCGCAAGATCCAAGAGGAGTTTGGCTCAACACTTGGAAGCCTCGGAGCAAAGCATGCTAGCTATCATAGGGCAATACAAGGAAGAGTTGAACCAGTCTGTGGCCCATGAACAAAAGCTAGTGGAGGATTTTGCACAAGTGTACGCCGAAAAAGAAGCAAGAGGGAGGGTGATTGACGCATTGCATCAAGAAGCGACTATGTGGATGGATAGGTTCGCCTTGACCTTGAATGGAAGTCAAGACCTCCCGCGTCTATTAGCCAAAGCAAAAGCCATGGCCGAAGTGTGTACGGCCCCCGAGAATATTCATGGGCTAATCAATTACTGTCAACACATGATAGATTTGATGGCCCACATAATTAGAAACCGTTAGGTTCTCTTGTAACACCCTTGTATAATCTTGGCTAGATGAAAGCTTTGTTCTTTTTATAAAATGAGAAGTTCTGAACTCATCATGTTATCATAAAAACCCTTGGGGTGGATCCAAGTGCTCCAATCATTCATTTGCATATTCATGTTTTGGTGGCATACTCACCGTTGTTTATTTCTTTAGGAATTTCATCATAACTAAGAAAACACCAAGGCACCCCTATAGCACTCGATCCAAAAAAATGGATAATGAAGAGGGCGTGTGGGAATAGATGAAGGCCGATCTATCGACCTTAAAAGATCAAATGGCTTCCATCTCGGAGGTCATGTTAAAACTCCAGAAAACTATAGAGGATAAAGCCACGACAACCGCCTCCAGTACAGTTAGGGAAGCGGAGCCGGTGCTGCAGCCCGCCTCAAATCCGGGCCGAGACAGAAACACGACAGTGTTTGGTCGAAGGTATAGCCCGCAAGCTTATCCTTATGGCTTGCCTCCGGACTTCACTCCCCGTGCCACCCCGGAAGATTTAAGCCAAGCCCCTACTTTCGAGGGGCAGCTCCCACCTTATGACGACTCTCCCGGGCAAGATGATGAGGAAGGAGATACCCATCTCGGTCCCCTGCTCCACCTCAAAGATCCGTCCCCCCATGAACTACCCCAACCAAACATAGTCTGCCATATTCCGATTTCACCCACACCCGTAAAAGAATCTGTTCCCTTCGTGGAAGATAAGGGAAAGATTGAGGCGCTTGAAGAGAGGTTGAGAGCAGTCGAGGGCCTCGACAATTACCCATTCTCGGATCTAGCGGACTTATGTCTCGTACCCAATATCGTCATTCCTCCCAAGTTCAAAGTACCGGACTTTGATAAGTACAAAGGGACGACATGTCCGAAAGGGCATCTTCGGATGTATTGCCGAAAAATGGGGGCGTATTCTGCGGATGAAAAGTTGTTGGTCCATTTCTTTCAAGACAGCTTGGCCGGAGCAGCTGTAGCATGGTATACCAATCTGGAAGCTTCCCAGATCCGATCATGGAAGGACTTGGCAACTGCCTTCATTAGGCAGTACCAGTACAATACGGATATGGCTCCCGATCGAAACCAGCTTCAGTGTATGACTAAGCGAGAGCATGAGTCCATTAAGGAATATGCCCAAAGATGGAGAGATCTCGCAGCCCAAGTCGTACCACCCATGACAGAAAGGGAGATGATCACAATTATGGTAGATACGTTACCCACGTTCTACTATGAAAAGCTGATAGGCTACATGCCAGCTAACTTTGCGGATCTCGTCTTCGCCGGAGAAAGGATTGAATCTGGACTATGAAGAGGCAAGTTCAAATATGCTTCCAATGTGGCCCCCAACAACAACAGAAGAGCCCCAGTAGTGGGCGCGAGGAAAAAGGAAGGAGACGCCCACGCGGTCACCACCGCCCAGACGTGGATGAAAGCACCCCAAAATATCCAAAGCTCATACCAGCCCAATCCCCCAAATTTTTTAATCCGAGCCGGGAATTCCCTCCCGACTCAAGTAAAAGGACCACCCGCAGCAGAAAGAGCGCCAGCCCAACGCACAGCTCCAGCCGCTCCCCGGCCAGTTAATAATACAGCCCCCGGCGCGAGCTATAAATATGCACAGCACCCGCCCCCGAAAGATAACTTCTCTCCTATTCCCATGGCATACTCCGAGTTATGGCCTTCATTATTGGAGAATCACTTGGTGGTGGCCATACCCGGGAAGGTCCTCCAGCCACCCTACCCCAAGTGGTATGACCCGGGTGCCATGTGTGCGTACCATAGTGGGGTTCCCGGACACAACATTGACTCCTGCATCCCGTTCAATTATAAGGTACAACACCTGATTAGTGCCGGCTGGCTATCGTTTCAGGAGGAAGGCCCAAATGTTAAAACCAACCCGCTAGCTAGTCATGGAGGGGCTAGCGTGAATGCCGTCGAAGAGGATGGGCCATCGCGGGCAAAGAGATTAAGAGAGGTGGCTACTTCTAGACGCTTCATCTATCAATCACTATAAGCGGCGTGCATGGTCTCCCGTGGTGGAGACGAAAGGGATGAATGTTTGTTTCACCTCGGGGAGTCGCATGACATGGAAACCTGCCCCGCGGTGGAAGAATTGCTTCAGCGGTTCATGGATTGCGGGCAGCTTGAAGTGTCCATAGGAGGGAGGGAAGAACCAAAAATTTGCATGCAGTCGCAAGAGAAGAAGGTTCCTCTAACCCCCAAGGCCCTAGTGATATGTTTTACTAGGAAAGGGACCGGCTCCACACCCATGTATCCCCGGACAGCGCCCAAGCCAACGCCATTTGCATATGAAAGTAATAAGTTTGTTCCGTGGAAGTATACCCCTCCCGCGTCCAGCGAAAGAGTTGCAACCGAAGTTGACTCCCTGTCAGCTAAGGTAACCAACATCACTGGCCTCAGTGGCGTAACCCGCAGTGGTTGGGTGTTCGCTTCCCCTCACCCGGCGGAGTTGCCCTCCAAGGGAAAAGTGCCCATGATCCAAGAGCCCATAGACATAGCCACCCCTCAAAAGAAGTAGATCCTCTAGTAGTAAGAGGGGCTGAAAAGAAAGAGGGTCTTCAAGGAAAAATAGTGACTTTGGAAGAGGCCCATGAGTTCCTCCGCCTCATCCAACAAAGCGAGTTTAAGGTAGTCGAGCAACTGAATAAAACTCCAGCAAGGATCTCTTTGCTTGAACTACTCATAAACTCCAAGCCTCATCGTGCGCTGTTGATAAAGGTCCTTAACGATGCCCATGTAGCACATGATATCTCAGTGGAGGGTTTTGAAGGCATCGTTAATCATATAACCACCAACAATTATATCGCGTTTGTGGAAGAAGAGATTCCCGTTGAGGGGAGAGGACACAACAAGGCTCTACATGTGTCGGTGAGATGTATGGACCACGTTGTCGCAAAGGTACTTATCGACAATGGATCGAGTTTGAATGTAATGCCGAAGACCACTTTGGAAAAGCTTCCTTTTAGTGCGTCATGTTTAAAACCGAGCTCGATGGTGGTGCGGGCCTTTGATGGTACTCGGCGGGAAGTGATGGGGGAAATCGACATTCCCATACAGATAGGCCCCCACACTTGCAACGTGGTGTTTCAAGTAATGGATATAAATCCCGCCTATAGCTGCCTCTTGGGAAGACCTTGGATTCATGCGCTGGGAGTGGTCCCTTCAACACTTCACCAGAAATTGAAGTTCGCAGTGGGTGGACTTGTAGTGATAGTGTCAGGTGAAAAGGATATGTTAGTGAGCTGCCCCTCCTCCTGCACCTCTGTGGAACCAAGTCCGTTGCTACCTTCTCTCTCCAACGCGGCCATAATGGTGGCGCGTGTTATGCTCAGGAACGGATTTGAGCCCGGAATGGGTCTAGGCAAGGACGGCCTCGGGAATGCCGACGTGGTCGATATCAAGGGAAATCCATACAAATATGGATTAGGGTATGAACCCGGGATGCCAGGGAGGAGGAATGTGCCGTCAAGACTTCGGGCGGATAGGGTATGGCCCGGCCGTATTAGCTAGTGTTTCACCAGCGCTGGAATGGTGTCCGAGGAGGAGGTGGCCGCGATAGAAGAGGAGTTCCCTCAAGACCCACCAAGTTTTGTGCAACCATGCCACCCTGATTCCCAAGTGGGGAACTGGCGCGTGATAAGCCAGTCAGAAGTCTATACCGCTGATTCAATGTAATTAGAGCCTATAGATTTCCTTTCTCTTTTGTTTTGTGAAACCTACCTTATTAAATAAACAAAGAGATCTTGTTTCATCTGTTCTTGCAGTTCCACCTTTTCTCATATCATTTTGCATGTTTTTGTTTCTTTTGTCTTGTTTGGTATAGATATGAGGGTCGATTCTTTGAGGATCCTAACAACGAGGGTTTGACAATCGATTTCGATCGAGATATAAGCCAAACGATAAACGAGGAAGAGGAAGAGGACGTCTTGTCACCAGAGTTGGAGAGGTTGGTCGCTCAGGAAGAACGTGAAATGAAGCCTCACCAAGAAGAAACCGAATTGGTAACTTGGGGACCACGGAGGAAAAGAAAGAAGTAAAGGTAGGAACCGGTATGACCGCGCCTATCCGCCAAGGCTTGATAACCCTTCCTGAAGAGTATCGAGATGCCTTTGCGTGGTCATATCAAGACATGCCCGGTCTGGATTCCGACATTGTGCAGCATAAGTTGCCTTTGAATCCTGGGTCTTCCCCGGTTAAGCAAAAGTTACGAAGAATGAGACCCGAGATGTCTTTAAAAATTAAAGAAGAAGTAAGGAAGCAGTTTGATGCAGGTTTCTTAGCAGTGGCGCGGTACCTAGAGTGGGTGGCCAACATTGTCCCAGTCCTGAAAAAGGACGGCAAGGTTCGAATGTGTGTAGACTACCGGGACTTGAACCGAGCCAGTCCTAAAGACAATTTTCCCCTGCCACACATTGATATATTGGTAGATAATACAGCCAAATTCGCCCTTTTCTCATTTATGGATGGTTTCTCGGGGTATAATCAAATAAAGATGGCACCCGAAGATGTAGAGAAGACCACTTTCGTCACCCTATGGGGGACATTCTGCTATAAAGTGATGGCCTTCGGGCTGAAAAATGCTGGGGCAACCTATCAGCGTGCCATGGTGGCGTTGTTCCATGATATGATGCATAAGGAAATAGAAGTCTACGTAGATGACATGATTGCCAAGTCTCGGACTGAGGACGAACACCTTGTCAATCTGCGTAAGCTGTTTGGAAGGTTGCGGAAATACCAATTAAAACTAAACCCAACCAAATGCACCTTTGGGGTAAAGTCGGGGAAGTTGCTAGGATTTATCGTAAGTCAGAAAGAGATAGAGATAGATCCCGAGAAAGTAAAGGCCATCCTTGAAATGCCGGAACCACACACGGAGAAGCAGGTTCGGGGGTTCTTGGGCAGGTTGAATTATATCGCGAGATTTATCTTACAACTCACCCCTACCTGTGAGCCCATTTTCAAGCTATTAAGTAAGAACCAGGCGGTCCTGTGGAACAGTGACTGCCAAGAGGCCTTCAAGAAGATCAAACAGAGTCTCGCAAATCCCCCGGTGCTCATGCCACCTGTAACAGGAAGACCACTTTTCCTGTACATGACCGTGTTGGATGAGTCTATGGGGTGTGTGTTGGGTCAGCATGATGATTCTGGGAAAAAGGAGCAAGCCATCTACTATCTGAGCAAGAAGTTTACCGCATGTGAGATGAATTACTCAATGCTGGAAAGAACGTGTTGTGCTCTGGTATGGGCATCACATCGGCTTAGGCAGTACATGCTCAGCCATACCACGTGGCTTATTTCCAAAATGGTTCCCGTGAAATACATCTTTAAGAAACCGGCCCTCACGGGACGAATCGCTAGGTGGCAGGTACTATTATCTAAATTCGATATCGTTTACGTCACCCAAAAGGCGGTAAAGGGAAGTGCCTTAGCAGATTATTTGGCCTAGCAACCCCTCCAGGATTATCGACCGATGCACCCCGAGTTCCCAGATGAAGATATCATGGCCCTGTTTGAAGAGAAGCGGACGCACGAGGACATAGACAAATGGATTGTTTTCTTCGATGGGGCATCTAACGCTTTGGGCCACGGAGTAGGGGCAGTCCTTGTATCCCCGGATGATCAGTGTATTCCTTTCACGGCTAGGCTAGGTTTTGATTGTACCAACAATATGGCCGAGTACGAAGCATGCGCCCTCGGGGTTCAGGCGGCCATTGATTTTGATGTAAAACTACTCAAGGTGTATGGAGACTCAGCTTTGGTGATACGCCAGTTGAAAGGAGAATGGGAAACTAGGGATCCGAAGTTGATACCCTATCAAACTCACATCTTAAGGTTAGCCAAGTACTTTGATGACATTTCCTTCCACCACATACCCCGGGAAGAGAATCAAATGGCTGATGCATTAGCCACCCTGGCATCCATGTTTCAACTTGCCCCACACAGGGATCTGCCGTACATCGAATTCAAATCTCAAGGCAGGCCGGCATATTGTTATGCAATAGAGGAAGAGCGGGATGGGAAACCGTGGTATTTCGACATCAAACAGTATGTCGAGAACAAATAATCCCCACCAGGGATTTCTGACAATGACAAAAGGACGTTGAGGAGATTGGCTACTGGTTTCTTTGTAAGTGGTACCATCCTGTACAAACAAAACCACGACATGACCCTCCTACGATGCGTAGATGCCAAAGAGGCGAACTTCATGATTGAGGAGGTCCACGAGGGTTCCTTTGGGACACATTCCAATGGGCATGCTATGGCCAGAAAAATCCTTAGGGCCGGTTATTACTGGCTCACTATGGAAAGCGATTGTTGCTCTCATGTAAGGAAGTGTCATAAATGTCAGGCATACGCGGACAATGTCAATGTTCCGCCACATCCTCTGAATGTTATGTCCGCCCCTTGGCCTTTTTCCATGTGGGGAATAGATGTCATTGGGGCCATCGAACCCAAAGCATCGAACGGTCACCGCTTCATTCTTGTGGCGATAGATTACTTCACCAAATGGGTAGAAGCAACTTCTTATACTAATGTCACGAGGATTGTAGTAGTCAAATTCATCAAGAGGGAGTTGATTTGTCGATACGGACTCCCTAGGAAGATCATTACTGACAATGGCACCAATCTGAACAACAAGATGATGCAGGAAATGTGCGAGGATTTCAAGATCCAGCATCATAACTCCACCCCTTATCGACCAAAGATGAATGGGGCTGTAGAGGCTGCGAATAAAAATATTAAGAAGATTGTTCAGAAGATGACAGTGTCATACAAAGATTGGCATGAGATGTTGCCTTTCGCCCTGCACGAATATAGAACCTCGGTACGAACTTCTACTGGGGCAACGCCGTATTCCTTGGTTTATGGGATGGAAGCAGTACTCCCATTTGAGGTAGAGGTTCCTTCTCAGAGGATAATGGCGGAGTCAGGCCTAGAAGAGTCAGAATGGGCTCAAGCACGCTACGACCAACTTAACCTTATTAAAGGTAAGCGTTTGGCCGCCATGAGCCATGGGCGTTTGTATCAATGAAGGATAAAGAACGCATTCGACAAGAAGGTACGCCCGCGCAAGTTCAACGAGGGGGACCTCGTGCTGAAGAAAATGTCCTATGCTGTTAAAGATAATCGAGGCAAGTGGGCCCCGAATTATGAAGGACCTTTCATGGTGAAAAGAGCTTTTTTTGGGGGTGCTCTGATACTCACCCACATGGATGGCGAGGAGCTGCCCTCGCCCGTGAACTCCGATGTAATTAAACGATATTACGCTTGAAGTCTGGGGCAATCGAGAGGACCGTTGCATGTTTTTATTTCTGAATTTTTCTCATTCTTCTTGGTTTCCTCTAGGGATTCCCATTCACTGTATTTGTCTCGTTTCTTTGAAAAGAAAAGATGGGCGAGGTTTCAGTCCTCCCTTTGGTTTCAAACCTTGTGTTTTAGATTTGTTATAACTTGAGCCCTCTTTGCTCGGTGTATGGGGTGCCCCAAACGCTTATTTAAAATTGAATCTAACCAGCCTTCACTAAAATAAAATCATCGCATTAGAAACATTCATACATGCACATGCACATGCATATCTTGTGATAGCAAGGAGCAGAATCGTCTCAGGCCACGGTCAGAAGTCAAGACAAGTCAATGGCAGAAATCAACCAAGGTAAGACGATGACCGGTCACGATTGGCCGCATATTGTTTGTCTCCTACTTGCAGGTACTTAGGGATGGAGACGAATGGAGGATAGGATCGCGACCGACCAATCGTCACCCCTTCCCGGCGCTGGGCCAGCGGAGAACATCGCTGCAAGGCAGCCTAGTATCCTTTGAATTCGTAGTATTTTACTACTATTGTTTGTTTTTTAAGTAATCGACGCCTAATTCTAACTAAAGTAGGTTCAAGTAGGCAAAACGCTAACCCATAAGAGGGGGGGAGGCATGGTTAATGCACCCTAAAAAAAATAACAAAAAATTTGGCAGGTTAGCTCGCCTGGGCGAGCAACCCTTGCATTCAAAATATAAAAACGAGAAAGGGGAATGTTTTTTGCATCCAAAAACTCCGCCCCCCCCCCCCCTCATTCAAAAGAGAGGACTCACGAAGGCTTGCAGTTTTAGCTCCCTCAAGCCACTTTTGGTTGCCTTTTGCTTTCATTTTTGGTGTTATTACTCACTCCAACAAGTAAGTATTCAATCCTTGAGTTTTTAGCTTCCCATTGGTGTGTTTTCTTCATCTTTTGGTGCTCTAAATTTTGAGAACGTGCTTATATTTGTGGGGCAGTTTTGGTTTGTTTTTATGCTTGATTTCTTGAGTTGAGGATTTGAATGAGAAGGCCTTAGGCCTATGCTGTATTCTGAAGCAATGGGGCATGCCACATTGTCCCCATCCTCTTGCAATTTATGTACAAACATGCACTCACCAAGTGCTCGGTGAAATGCCCCAATGATATATGAATATGATTTTGTAAAATTGGGAGAGTGGGACTGTTTCTTATATGTAGGTACAACATAGGAGATTCAAAATAGGTGCCCAAATGCAATTCGAAGCTTAGGAACCCAAACTTGTAGCTTCAATGCAAGGAAACATGCTTATGGCTAGGAATCCAAAATTTGGTTTTAGAATTAGAAAAACATGAAAATTAGGACTTGCTTGTGAGAGTTTTTGCTCGAATTTAGGCTGCCCCATGTTTGATACTTTGCATAGAGGTAGTGTGGAAAACACCTTGCAATAGTGTGTATACATAGGTAAATATAAGGGGCATGAAATTCTTTGCAAAGGGTGAAGGAATATTGATGTCGCTTCCTAAATGAATGTATGATAGCACGGGATTCCCTTTTGAATGCAAGTATGTGCATAATGTAAATATCTTGCCAATATGCATAAGTGTGAGTGAAACAATGAAAGTTTGTATGGTATATATATTTCGAGTGTGTGTAGGTAGTTTGTGATAGCAAATGTTTAGGATATAGTTAAGTGTAAATTTTGACGCAATGCCTTGAGCGTGAGAATGTGTGTTCTTTTCAAATGCATATATGTATGACAATTAGAATGTGTTGGATGGCCTCTATGTTGATATAAATAGTAGGATATTCCACACATACGTGTTTGAGCTGTTTCTGGGTGAGGGGTTGATGCAATCCTACCCCGCAAGGGCATTGGATAGAAAACTCCAAGTAGATTGGGCCAGAGATGCAAGAGAAGGCCCTAGGGTTCTTATGAGCCTTAGGGTAGATTTCGGGTCCATGGGCTAAGTACGAGCCCACTTATCTTTGTAAATATTAGATTAAGGTTTCATTATTTTTGGGCCTTGTATTTAGGGCTCCATAATGTAGGTAGGGTACCTTAGAAATATAGGATTTTTCAGCCTTGTATTTTAGGGCACCTAGACTAGTTTTTGTATTAGGGTAGTTTTGTAATTTCACATGCACTAAGTGGATATTTGATGTGTGTGGTTGGAAATAAATTTAATTGAATTGGTAGAAGCCCAATCCAATTAAATTTTAGAGGGGGAGGTGAGCATTTGCTTACTACACCCCATTGCCACATCATATAGTCACACTTTGTGCATGTCCTTCATGCTTTTCATGCCTCATGACACCTAAGCACACTTAGTGGAGAATCTTGGAATTGATCTTGGATTAGTGGGCTGAACCATAACTAAAATTCACTAATCATAATTAGTGAAATTTTGGCTCCAAAGTTTGGCTCCACAAATTCAATTTCAAATTCAAGTGAAATTTGAATTTCCCTCCAATTTTGTGTGACACTTAGGCTATAAATAGAGGTCATGTGTGTGCATTTTTTTGAACTTTGATCATTTGAATATTAAACTTCAGATCTCAAAGCTCATTTAGAGCACAAAATTTCGTGCTCTTCTCTCCCTCTCCCTTCATTCATCTCCTTCTTCCTCCAAGCTCTTATCCATGGCCTCCTATGGTGGTGAGCTTCTTCTAGACTCATCTTCTCCTTGAAGTGGCGTCTCCTCTCTCTCTCCTTTTCTCCATTCCGCTGCCATTCATCTTCCAAGAAGCAAAGGAATCCATTGATGAAGAAGATCCTAGGCCTACAAGCTCCAATGGAGCTTGCATCATGTGGTATCAAGAGCATCTTCATCTAGGTGATGTTCTTTTGCTTCCTCTATCTTTTTGTTCGGTGAATTCTCTTTAATTCCTTGTTATTCATCTTATTCTCCATGAATATCCTCCATTGTCTTGTGGTTTGGTGCTGTTTAGAGTATATTAAAAAAAAAAAACCCGATCAAATCTTAGATCTACACTTGTTCTTGCATTTCTATGGTTCAAATTTTGTAGATCTACTCTTGAATCTTGTTTTTGTGTTGATTTTAGGTTCTATCATTTTTCATTCATAATATTCTTGTGCTGAACCTTAGGTCTAAATTTTCTTCCAAAATATTGATTAGAAAAAAAAAACACAAAAATGTAAGTGTAAATCACTTAATCCATGTTGTCTTAGAGTCATGTTTAGTCATAGTAATTGTCACATTATGTTCTAAGTTTGTATTGAATTTTATTTTGTTGATTGAATTCTAGATACATTTGTTCATGTATTCTTGTCATTCTTAGCCTATATTTTGAATTTTGAGTCTAATTCATGCATGTTATTTAGTTCATAACATGTTCTAAATCAATTCCTAGAAGTAGTCTTGTTCTTGAACTTTTTTTTTGCTTTCTAAGTTTCCTACATGATGCCTATGATGAAGTTGAGTTGTGGCTGGATTTGTGAATCAAAATAAGTCTTAAGCTCTCTTTAATTGTGTTATTCAAGATAATTGAGCATAAGCAAACACAAATTGTAACTATCCAAGCCTTAAGCAACATAAACACTACTCTTGATTTCTAGGTTGAAATTGCTGGTGCTGGCAGCTTGAACATACGAACTTGTATAAATTACTGGGAATTGGTAACTACGTTTTTTGAGCTGAAACATTTACTGAAAGAGATCTAGGAAGGATAAAGCGGCTAAAGGAACCAGTTCCGCTCCTGAATATGACAGCCACCGTTTTAGGAGCGCTGAGCACCAGCAGCACTTCGAGGCCATCAAGGGATGGTCATTTCTCCGGGAGCGACGCTTCCAGCTCAGGGACGACGAGTATACCGACTTCCAGGAGGAGATAGTTCGCTGGCGTTGGGCATCACTGGTTACCCCCATGGCCAAGTTCGACCCAGACATGGTCCTCAAATTTTATGCTAATGCTTGGCCTACAGAGGAGGGCGTGCGAGATATGCGATCCTGGGTGAGGGGTCAGTGGATCCCGTTCGATGCGGATGCTCTCAGCCAGTTCCTGGGATACCCTTTAGTGCTGGAGGAGGGCCAGGAATGCGAGTATGGCCAGAGGAGGAACCGGTCCGACGGGTTCGATGAGGAGGCCATCGCCCAGTTGCTATGTATACCGGTGCAGGATTTTGCCCGGACTGCTGCTGGGAGACGGGTGTGGATCATGCACACCAACATGACCACCCTAACTCAGATCTGGATGACTTTGTTGCTCAGCAACATCCAGCCCAGCGATCATAATTCCGACCTCCCCCTGCCGAAGTGTCAGCTGGTGTACGCCATCCTGACACGGATGAGCATTCACGTGGCTCAGTTAATCACTGATGCCATCTATCTATTTGCAGGTATGGCGCTTACCAGGCACCCTCTGGACCCGGATAAGTCCAACAGGGCCCTGGGATTTCCTGCTTTGATCACAGGACTCTGCCAGTCGTTTGGAGTCCCCGTCGCGCCTAGCAAGGTGATTCGGCCGTCCATCACCTGAGCTTTCATTGAGAAGTATTGCACACAGAGACAGGCCCAGGGGGATGCTCCGCAGGCCGCAGACGCGCCGCCACCTCATCAGGCTGGTCCAGCTGGATCGTTTGATACAGAGCAGTATTTGCGGCATTTGGTTCGCCAGCAGGCGGCCAACCATTGGGCGCATGTACAGACCCATGATTGTCTTTACCAGTTGAGCCTCAGCCTGCAGAGCCAGGGTTTTACTTCTTTTCCGTGCCCTACTCCGGACCAGTTCAGGGCAAAGGTCGCATGGCCTGGAGATTGGCCTGAGGCCCGGGCAGGAGAGGCGCCAGCAGAGGCACCAACAGAGGCTCCCGACGAGGCAGATGAGGCCCGCGAGGACGAGGAGATGACCGATTTACTTGATTTCTTAGGAGGGAGCGGAGCCACATGATTGGGAGATCCCTTGATCCATATTTCTTTTTGTTTCCATTTTTCTTGTTATATATCATCTTATTTTTGTTTGACTAAGGGACTAACGTTTGTTTCGTGTTGATTGACTTTTGTTTTGTACATACATATCGTTTGAGTTGTTACGTCGGTACTTGTTTCGTTGTTGTCAATAATGTTTGTTGAAATTCCGGAACCGTGTAGAGTTTTTCATTTAGGAACGTCGTCCTAAAAAATAAAATGAACCAAAAATCCTAATAAAAAGAAAGAAGCATTGTGAATAAAAGTCATGTTCATAAAGAAAAGAAAAAGGTTTTTATTTATATATATGTGTAAAAGGAAAGTGTGTATAAAAGGATTCTTGTGTGTAAATGATGCGTGGAAAGGAATTCTTGTGTGTGTGAGCAATGAGTGTATATGAAGAAGCGTTTGTATGAACCATAAGTGTGTGTTGGGAAAAATGAAAAAATCTTTGAACGTAAATAGGGTTTGTATATAGACCGTGTGACGTAAAGAGAAAGAGTTCCAATGCGTGTACAGAAAAAGTTTGTCATGTATAAGAATGTAGATGTACAAAGAAAAGTTTTCCTCATAGAGGACCATAGGTGTATAATTTTGTGAATATATAAAAATGAAACAAAAAGGAAAAAGAAAGAAAGACCGCAAAGGTCGACATGTTATAGTTAAGAAGTATAAATCATTCGTAAAGAGCAAACGTATCTTCTGGAAACAAGGGACTGACGCTAAGAGTTTATTTTCCAGAATGACCGAGATAAGAATGGATGAATTCATTAAACTAATGAAAGAACATAACTTGGAAACGTTGGGTCTATTTGTGTAAATTCCCAACCGTAGTATCACAATGCCATAAACGGGATGCTTGAGTGCCCACCTGGCTGTAGCCATGACTAATTTTGCATGTTGTTTTCAAATCATCATTGTCACGCGTGCCTTATAGAACAATATGGAAGTTCGGCCCGAAATCGACACTTTGACACCCAAATTTGTTTCTCCCCAGATATCAAGATTGGGTTCCCACGATAAAAGACCCCATTGAAACACAACCTTAGATCTTTTTGAACCTTGGCCTATAAAAAAGAATCCTCATTCCTTCCTCGAAGCAAAGGACAGCGGAATCTCCTCAAGGGAGAGCGAATAGAATGCTAAAACCCGATTTCCCAAACAAAAGGATGGGGAAGGAGAAGTGAAAAGGAAGAAAAGGAATAAATGGAAAGAAAGAAAAAGAAAAAGATGAAAATAAAGAAAAGAACAATAAAAAAGAAAGGGAAGGATTCCCGATTGAAGGTCGAAGGGAAGTGAAAAGGGAAAAGAGGCAATTCTCGATCAATGAAAGAAAGAGAACGGAAGATCTTCAGACCAAATAAATTTTCCGCAAGGTAGGTGACTGCCGGCAAAGGAAAACCCATTTTTGGTGTCTCTTCCTTTCAGATTGCCATTCTCGACTGGCGATATCCCACCCAACATGTACAAAGAGGAAAAGACCGAAACACCCAGCTTCCTCTCCAAAAACACTACCCTCGAGAAAATCCTATTGGTCCGTGATCGTACGTTTGATCTTTGATTCGATAGGAAATCGTGTGCAAAATAGAATCATGGTGCAGTTATGGTTTGGGAATAGGATAAAACACTTGCCTGTGTGAGTTTTATACACTATGAGTGATTTGTTTTCAGCTTAGCCCGATGTTTCCCTCGCATGTTCATTTAAAAGCTAAAAGTTGACATCCTGCCCTTCATTCTCGGTTACAAGGAAGATTACCCTTGGCATAAGTATATTGTTTCTCTAAGATGTGGTGCTCTCGCGAATGATTTATTTTTCTTTGAAAAAAAAAACATGTTTGCCTTTTAGGTGGAAAAAACCGGTGGACTGTTTGGTCCTGCCAACAAACCTTTTTTCGGAGCCCCATGAATGTCATTGCCTAGCGTTGTTCATGCATCCTCCACCCAAAGAGTTTAGAGCTATGCTTCATGATTGCCTAGTGTGGACCCTCTAGTGCAATCCTCCATTCCCCTTTTTTTTTGGAGCCCCATGAATGTCATTGCCTAGCGCTGTTCATGCATCCTCCACCCAAAGAGTTTGGAGCTATGCTTCATGATTGCCTAAGTGTGGACCCTCAAGTGCAATCCTCCATTCTCCACTTTTTTCGGAGCCCCATGAATGTCATTGCCTAGCGCTGTTCATGTGTCCTCCACCTTCGAGTTTGGAGCTATGCTTCATGATTGCCTAAGTGTGGACCCTCAAGTGCAATCCTCCATTCTCCACTTTTTTCGGAGCCCCATGAATGTCATTGCCTAGCGCTGTTCATGTGTCCTCCACCTTCGTGTTTGGAGCTATGCTTTATGATTGCCTAAGTGTGGACCCTCAAGTGCAATCCTCCATTCTCCACTTTTTTCGGAGCCCCATGAATGTCATTGCCTAGCGCTGTTCATGTGCCCTCCACCTTCAAGTTTGGAGCTATGCTTCATGATTGCCTAAGTATGGACCCTCAAGTGCAATCCTCCATTCTCCACTTTTTTCGGAGCCCCATGAATGTCATTGCCTAGCACTGTTCATGTGTCCTCCACCTTCGAGTTTGGAGCTATGCTTCATGATTGCCTAAGTGTGGACCCTCAAGTGCAATCCTCCATTCTCCACTTTTTTCGGAGTCTCATGAATGTCATTGCCTAGCGCTGTTCATGTGCCCTCCACCCTTCGAGTTTGGAGCTATGCTTCATGATTGCCTAAGTGTGGACCCTTAAGTGCAATCCTCCATTCTCCACTTTTTTCGGAGCCCCATGAATGTCATTGCCTAGCGTTGTTCATGTGTCATCCACCTTCGAGTCTGGAGCCCCGCGAATGTCATTGCCTAGCGCTGTTCGCCAATTCTCCATTCTCCACTTTTATTCGGAGACCCATGAATGTCATTGCCTAGCACTGTTCATGTGTCCTCCATTATTAAGCGCGGAGCCTCTGGTGACTGGGAAATATGTTTTTCTGTTATTTTCCGGATCGGTTCCTTCGCCAAACATGTGTATATGTGTATATGTATATTATATTCGTTGTTCTTGTTGTTGTTTGTATTTTGTTTTGTGTTGTACAACAAAAAAAAGAAGGAGTAGACACGAGAATCGTCATCATGGAAAGGGCAGGACGAACGAAATCAGTGTCTTATCTTTGCTTTCCTCTTATCTCCGATGAGAGGTAAGTAAAGAGGGGCAACTGTCATACCCTAATTTCGTCCGGGGATTATTATTTGATGATATACAACCTTTGATTGGCCGCTTCGAGATACTTGGCACCCTTTGTTGCACAATATGTGAAGTCCCGAGACGTGCCGAAAATCAAAAGGAAGCAGGCTTACGCGATCCGTGAAAATTCCGTAATGTGACAGAAATCGAAAAGAGGTGTTTTTCGCAATCCGCGAGTTTTCGTAATTTCTTCGAAAGCTAAAAAAGAGTAAATACATAATCCGTAATGATTCGTAACCTTGCGGAAGGAAAATAAGTATCGTTACGAAATTCGTAAAGTTTCGTAACGTTACGGAAAAAGAATTACCAAAAAAGGTAAAAGGGGGGTGCATTTAGTAAAAAAGGGGTACAAATAGCAACCAGGCCCACTTGGGCCTTCCAGATTCTTCCTCCAGAAGGCTTTTGCTTCTGGAGGAAGCAACCTTGCTCGCCTGGGCGAGCTGGGTGGCAAGCTCCTCCCCTATTTTGCTATAAATAGGGGGAGGAGTGAAGGGAGAAGGAGTTCAGCCTTCTTGGCACTTCTTATTCTCTCGAAATTGCTGAGGAAAATTATTTCCGTGAAGAAAATCCAAGCCGAGGCGCTTCCGTAACGTTTCCGTGAGTAATTACGCGAAGATTCTCGACCGTTCTTCAACATTCCTTGTTCGTTCTTCGTTTTCTTCAGTCTTCAACGGGTAAGTACCTCAAACCGAGCTTTTCAATTCATTCTATGTACCCGTGGTGGTCCACATTTTGTTTCATGTATTTTTATTCTCATTTTCATTCGCTTTCTATACCCCCTTTTGACGTGCTTCAGTCATTTATTTAAGTCATTTCTCGCCTAATCTAAAAATAAAATAAATTTCCACCGATTATTTGAATTGTATCATCCGTTAATTTCTGTTAAAATGAATTCCGACCGTTCGGTCGTGTCGTAACCACGTTGGAAATAAAAAAAAGAGGTAAAATAATAATATAATAATCAAAAAATACCTTTTCAGTAAAATAAAGCGAAAAATCAATCGGACGTTTTCTCTTTGGGATTTCTCATTCTTAATTGAATTGACTAATAACTAAAGTGAAACTAAGGCTAAAATCAACTCGCCTAGTCAAGCTCGTCCACAAAAAATAGGGTTTTGAAAGTTTATCATTTCAGTTTCTTACCAAGTAAAATGGATCATTTTTAAGGTCCAACACCTTAAAATGATCACCCTTCAAGTAAAATGAATCACTTGATTCACGCATGAGAAAGAACTACGTAGGTCTGATTTCCTCTTTGATAGAGGGTACGTAGGAGCAAGAGCCCCCGCTTTTGTCGACCTCAAAAAATAAAAAGAACTAAAAGTTAAGATAACACAATTTCCACAATTCTAAAAATAGGTTGTTGTCCTTCAAGACAAACGTAAGAGGTGCTAATACCTTCCTCAAGCATAAATACAACTCCCGAACTTAGAATTTTCATTTTGACCGGTTTCCTTCGGTTTTCCCGATGTTTTCCACAAATAAACGTTGGTGGCGACTCCGCGCATCTTTCCTCCTTTGGAAAGCGCACCCGTGAGCCTCGCCCTCGCTCGCTCGCCCGCGAAGGGCACGTTGCGACAGAAGTAATAAAAAAATGTTATTTTTCTAATCAAAATACAATTATAATCAAATGCTTAATTAAGCTGCAAAATAACTACCATAAGACCATCAATTTCATTTTTGGTAAGATAATGATGCATTTTCATTTGAAATTATTAATTTAATGCCCAATAATTACTAGTTTCAACAAAACACTTATAACATTTTTTAAGAGTTTGAAATTTTCATAAAGAATTTGACAATTTTTATCATTTTTTTTTTAAATTTCAACAAACCATTTATGTCACAAACTACTAATTTGATATTAACTAATTTAATATTGAATTTAATTAATCAGCACCAACTACACCCACTTTTAGGAAAACATTTATAACATTTCAAAAGTGTAATTTTTAAAAAAAAATACTTATAATTTTTTTAATAATTAAAATCAATAAACTTAAAATTACTAATTTCACCGTAACTATTAGTTTCAAGAAAGCATTTATAACATTTTAAATGTTTAATTTTTTAAAAAATATTAGAATTTTAAAATACTGAGATTAGAGTAGTAACATATGCATATTTATTCTTATAATTTTAAAATATTGAATAACATTCTGTAACACATTTTGATTATATATATATATATATATATATATATATATATATATATATATATATATATATATTGTGTTTGTAAACCTATAAATTGAGTTTATATGAAAATATACAAATGAAAGAGTTTTATCCTTTGGTTAGTGAAATTTCAATGTATGTTAAATTAAAGTTAAATATGTTTTTACTAACAAACATGGTGCCTTGTTTATATGTCATAAGCTATAATATTAATTGTTATTTTGCTTGCACATCGTTTGTCTATTAGACTTACACATTTGAACTACTTGGTATGGAATAGTAACTTCGGATTCCTAACTTTGAGTAGTTTTTTTTTTCAAGTGACTTTGATTTCCTTCCTTCCCAATTTGAACTACTTGGTGTGGGATACTAGCAGAGTCAGGATGTTGAAGACAGGGTGTAGTGCAGAGCAGTTGAGGCAATTCTATTTGGATAAAGTGAACCAATAGCACAGGCTGCAAATTTATGACTTCAATTTTGAGACTCAGACTTGGTGTGGATGGGAATGTTAACTAAATAATTACTTTTTTTTTTTACATCAAACTTATGAATGATATGAATTACTTTTTATAAAATGAGTTTTAATGACTTTAATTTTTTCTTTTTATATTAAAAAAACTTAAATAATTTCTTTTTTTTCACAAATAATTTTAACTAGATTAACCATTAATGGTGGATTTTCTTAAAAAAAATTGCTTGCATTAATAGGGGTTATAAAACCTGGTAAAAAGGGAATATAACCTTAAACAATTACTATGGTTTATACAAGGTTTAGAAACTATCGAAAATTACGGAGGGTTTATATATCACGGGTAAGCCCTAATTTCCCAGGGTTTCTCAAAACCATAGGTAAATCATACGTCACGAAGATTTTTCCTACAGAATGGTCAACCGCAGGTAATATATTTAACAAAGGTTTGAACCCCTGGTAACACCAAAATTAACCCCATTAAATTCATTTTTTTTCTTGTAGTGCTTATTCATATCTCTAACATCGTTTCCAACAATGCATTCATGTTATGGTTGTGTAATGTAAAAAAAAAAAGCAAACAAAACCAAACATGCATAATAAAAAATGAACCAAATCGAGTCATTCAACTTACACATAGAAGCAAAGGACAAGATAAAAAAAATCAACATATACACCCATGCTAGGTTATCCTCTTTGATCTCGATATTAAGATAATACAGATAAATAAAATTAAAATAGACAAAGTGTTAACTCATTGACAAGTGATGCAATCCTACGCCCCAAGGGCATTGGATAGAAGACTTCAAAAAGATTGGGCTAGAGATGCAAGAGAAGGCCCTAGGGTTCTCATGAGTCTTAAGATAGATTTCGGGCCCATGGGCTAAGTATGAGCCCACTTATCTTTATACATATTAGATTAAGGTTTCCTTATTTTTGGGCCATATATTTAGGGCTCCATAATCTAGGTAGGGTACCCTAGAAATGTAAGATTTTTCAGCCCTTGTATTTTACGGCGCCTAGACTTGTTTTTTGTAAGTGAATATTGATGTAAGCTCCATTGGAGCTTGTAGGCCTAGGATCTTCTTCATCAACGGATTCCCTTTCTTCTTGGAAGATGAATGGCAGCGGAATGAAGAAAGGAAGAGAGAGAGGAGACGCCACTTCAAGGAGAAGATGAGTCTAGAAGAAGCTCACCACCATAGGAGGCAATGGATAAGAGCTTGGAGGAAGAAGGAGATGAATGAAGGGAGAGGAAGAGAAGAGCACGAAATTTTGTGCTCTAAATGAGCTTTGAAATCTGAAGATTAATATTCAAATGATCAAAGTTGAAAAACATGCACACACATGACCTCTATTTATAGCCTAATTAAGTGTCACAAAAATTAGAGGGAAATTTGAATTTCAATTCAAATTTCACTTGAATTTGAAATTGAATTTGTGGAGCCAAACATTGGAGCCAAAATTTCACTAATTATGATTAGTGAATTTTAGTTATGGTTCAGTCCACTAATCCAAGATCAATTCCAAGATTCTCCACTAAGTGTGCTTAGGTGTCATGAGGCATGTAAAGCATGAAGGACATGCACAAAGTGTGACTATATGATGTGGCAATGGGGTGTAGTAAGTAAATGCTCACCTCCCCTTCTAAAATTTAATTGGATTGGGCTTCTACCAATTCAATTAAATTTATTTCCAACCACACACATCAAATATTCACTTAGTGCATGTGAAATTACAAAACTACCCCTAATACAAAACCTAGTCTAGGTGCCCTAAAATACAAGGGCTGAAAAATCCTATATTTCTAAGGTATCCTACCTACATTATGGAGCCCTAAATACAAGGCCCAAAAATAATGAAACCTTAATCTAAAATTTACAAAGATAAGTGGGCTCGTACTTAGCCCATGGGCCCCAAATCTACCCTAAAACTCATAAGAACCCTAGGGCCTTCTCTTGCATCTCTGGCCCAATCTACTTGGAGTCTTCTATCCAATACCCTTGCGGGATAGGATTGCACCATTCCCTCCCCCTTGAAAAGGATTTGACCTCAAATCCCAAGGTTCTTGAAACTCATTAATTCTTTCCTCAACACCTGTAAAAAGAATAAAAGCATATGTATTAGTTATGTTGGGTATGTTAGAGTTTGGTAAGGACTGAAAACCCCTTTCCTGGCCATCTTCCCATAAGAGAATATAGTTCCTCACCAACTCAATGAGTGGTGCCACAAGTATAGAAAAATATGGGACAAAACTTTTGTAAAAGTTTGTTAAGATATTGAAGCCCCAAATTTCCCTTATTACTTGGTGGAGTAGGCCACTCAGGAATGACCTTTATTCTCTTAGGGTCCATGGGAAGCCCTTGATCACTATTTAAAAAGTTAAGGAAAGTAATGGAATAAAACATACCTTTTTCTTTATTTTCATGTTGATTATTCCTACAAAAAATTACGACAAACCTAAGGTGTCCCATATGAGTACCTAAGTTTGTATTGAAACTAAAAATAAGAACAAACCTACCTAATGAGTCCCTATGTACACAAATCATGAAGATGTGGGGTGCACGAGTGATTTCACAAAAGAGGGTTGCACCACTCAAAACATTCATCATACCACCTATTTTAGGGATTTGGTGCCTAATAATACCTATTTTGGGCACCAACAAAAGCACAAGGATTTAAGCTCTTGCGAACCAAACCCTCATCCAACAACTCCTTTACTAGAGGAATAAACTCAAGCCCAAGAGGTGTGGCAATGCTAACAAGTGTCTTTTTACAAAGGAGAAAATGTGGAGGTTGTCTAAGAAGGGAAATTTCTTTAATATTTGTCTTTATTTCAAAATGTCTTTCCTTCTTAGCTAACCTCTTGGAGGAGACACTTACCTGCTTACACTACTCCTTAACCATTAAAGGTTTTCCTTCTTCTTGGGGGTAGATTTCTTCACTAGATTCTTCCCCTTTTGCTTCTTCACTTTCACTAGAGGAAGGTGAAGTAGTAGCCTCATATTGGCTACTATAAATGTCTTGGCTCCTCATAATCATGGTTTTCTTGGTGGAGCATTGAGAAGTAATGTGTCCTCTTCCAAGACATTTAAAGCACTTTATAGAGCTAGTCTTTTCTTGCATACTAGCCTTAGGGGGTTGCTTTTCTATTTTCTTCCCCTTATCATCGTTGGGCTTAGAAGGTGCTGCCCCTAAGATGCCTAGACCTTGGTCTTTCTTTGGATAAGAATGAGAGCCATAAGATTTTAAAGTAAACTTTCTTTTAAGTTTTTTCTCTACCCTTATTTCCCAATCTAAGTAAACCTCCACATTGTCCTTCCCATGGAAGTATGGGAGGTTAATGTTAGCCTCTTGAGGCTTTCTATCATTTTCTCTTCTTTGGGTGTGATGTTTAGTATGTGAACTATGGCGCCCTCTACAATAGTCACTAAGTTCTTCACTTAAACTCTTGCAAGAGTAATGACTACTAAAGGAGGCATGTTTTTCTCTTTTCATTTCTTTCATTATTTTTCTTCTTTCTTCCTCTCTTATTTTCTCTCTTTCATCTTGACTTATTTCTTCCACTCTTTTTTTACCTTTTTCTTTTCTCTCTTGTTTTTCTTTCCACAACTTAAGGGATCTCAACTCATCTAATATCTTATACAAGGGGTCCTTAGGAGTAGAACCCTCACCATTAACACTAGATGAAGAATGAAGACTCATGTTGGTTCCTAAGTTATGGTTCTTTCTTGTTCGGGGGTTGAATTTGAAAACAAAAGGTAAAAGAGAATATGGTTGAAACTAGCCAAAATAAACACTAAAAGAGATGTGAAAGATAAGGTAAAAACTAATTGGTAAAAGGCAAGCTATCTAGGCGGTTTGACAATGGAGGGTAAATGAAATAAGCTATGAAAGTAAGCAAGAAATTAAAGTGCAAGAAATGCAAACTAGGCGGATCCTAAGAGTGTTTGGATGACCTCATTTAAGGTTCCCAACAAAACACTCACTATCCTAAGGGGAAAATTGCCTAAAATTATTACACACAAATGGAAGTAGTGTGACCTATTGGAGGCTCCCAGCTTACTTCCAATGAAAGGCCTTTTTGTTACAAAATTTAAAAGCAAAGAAAATTGCCAATTACAAAATTACAAAAAAAAGTCCTCAATTGTGGGGGCTATTCTCTCTTTGGTGTTTCACTCAATTTGGAGTGCTTCTTAGTCCAATAGCTCTTAAGGTGGTTGGCCGCTTGCTTCTTGACTCAAATTCTTCAAGATATGGCACCAATCCTCCTTTCCAATTCCCTATATGGCAACTCACAAGCAAGGAAACAAAGAGACAAGCAATAACCAAAGACAAAAAAAAATGACATGCAAGCTAAACCAATAGAGTTTTAACAAGACAAATTTCCAAGGATTATTCAACAATTAAAGCAATGAAAAGCACAAAAAAGCAAGCTAGGACTCCAAGAGAAACCTAGAATGGCTCTAGAGTAGAGTAGAAAAACTAAAAAAAAAAGACACAAGAAACCTCTAGTTTTGGAACTTGTTTTCACAATAATTTTCAATTGAAATTTCAGAACTAGGATTGGTATAAAATAGGCACCAATTATAGAACAAATTTTGAGCCAAAACAACAAGCACACTTCCCTTTCACTTTTTTTTTCCTGGACACTGATTTTTCTTCCAACTTGTGTGATTTTTCTTATTTTTTCCTTTAATCCAAATCGCTTGGTTCTTTCTTTATAATTTTGTTCCATATGTCTAGAAAATTCAGTAAAACTTTCAGCTCAAAAAACCTAGTGACCAATTCCCAGTAATTTATACAAGTTCGTATGTTCAAGCTGCCAGCACCAGCGATTTCAACCTAGAAATCAAGAGTAGTGATTATGTTGCTTAAGGCTTGGATAGTTACAATTTTTGTTTTCTTATGCTCAATTATCTTGAATAACACAATTCAAGAGATCTTAAGACTTATTTTGATTCACAAATCCAGCCACAACTCAACTTCATCATAGGCATCATGAGGAAACTTAGAAAACAAAAAAAAATGTTCAAGAACAAGACTACTTCTAGGAATTGATTTAGAACATGTTATGAACTAAATAACATGCATGAATTAGACTCAAAATTTAAAAGATAGGCTTAGAATGACAAGAATACATGAACAAATGTATCTATAATTCAATCAACAAAATAAAAATTCAACACAAACTTAGAACATAATGTGACAATTACTATGACTAAACATGACTCTAAGACAACATGGATTAAGTGATTTACACTTAGATTTTTGTGTTTTTCTTTCTAATAAATATTTTGGAAGAAAATTTAGATCTAAAGGTTCAGCACAAGAATATTATGAATGAAAAATTATAGAACCTAAAATCAACTCAAAAAACATGACTCAAGAGTAGATCTACATAATTTGAACCATAGAAATGCAAGAACAAGTGTAGATCTAAGATTTAATCGGTTTATTTTTTTGAATCTACTCTAAACAACACCAAACCACAAGACAATGGAGGATATAGAAGGAGAATAAGATGAAGAACAAGGAATTAAAGAGAATTCACCGAACAAAAAGATAGAGGAAGCAAAAGAACATCACCTAGATGAAGATGCTCTAAATATCACATGATGTAAGCTCCATTGGAGCTTGTAGGCCTAGGATCTTCTTCATCAATGGATTCCTTTGCTTCTTGGAAGATGAATGGCAGAGGAATGAAGAAAGGAAGAGAGAGAGGAGACACCACTTCAAGGAGAAGATGAGTCTAGAAGAAGCTCACCACCATAGGAGGCCATGCATAAGAGCTTGGAGGAAGAAGGAGATGAATGAAGGGAGAGGAAGAGAAGAGCACGAAATTTTGTGCTCTAAATGAGATTTTAAATCTGAAGATTAATATTCAAATGATCAAAGTTGAAAAAAATGCACACACATGACCTCTATTTATAGCCTAAGTGTCACAAAAATTGGAGGGAAATTTGAATTTCAATTCAAATTTCACTTGAATTTGAAATTGAATTTGTGGAGCCAAACTTTGGAGCCAAAATTTCACTAATTATGATTAGTGAATTTTAGTTATGGTTCAGTACACTAATCCAAGATCAATTCCAAGATTCTCTACTAAGTGTGCTTAGGTGTCATGAGGCATGTAAAGCATGAAGGACATGCACAAAGTGTGACTATATGATGTGACAATGGGGTGTAGTAAGCAAATGCTCACCTCCCCCTCTAAAATTTAATTGGATTGGGATTCTACCAATTCAATTAAATTTATTTCCAACCACACACATCAAATATTCACTTAGTGCATATGAAATTACAAAACTACCCCAAACCTAGTCTGGGTGCCCTAAAATACAAGGGCTGAAAAATCCTATATTTCTAGGGTACCCTACCTACATTATGGAGCCCTAAATACAAGGCCCAAAAATAATGAAACCTTAATCTAATATTTACAAAGATAAGTGGGCTCGTACTTAGCCCATGGGCCCAAAATATACCCTAAGACTCATAAGAACCCTAGGGTCTTCTCTTGCATCTCTGGCCCAATCTACTTGGAGTCTTGATGTAAGCTCCGTTGGAGCTTGTAGGCCTAGGATCTTCTTCATCAATGGATTCCGTTGCTTCTTGGAAGATGAATGGAAGTATAATGGAGAAGGAAGAGAGAGAGGAGATGCCACTTCAAGGAGAAGATGAGTCTAGAAGAAGCTCACCACCATAGGAGGCCATGGATAAGAGCTTGGAGGAAGAAGGAGATGAATGAAGGGAGAGGGAGGGAAGAGCACGAAATTTTGTGCTCTGAATGAGCTTTGAAATCTGAAGTTTAATATTCAAATGATCAAATTTAAAAAAAATGCACACACATGACCTCTATTTATAGCCTAAGTGTCACACAAAATTGGAGGGAAATTTAAATTTCAATTCAAATTTCACTTGAATTTTAAATTGAATTTGTGGAGCCAAACTTTGGAGCCAAAATTTCACTAATTATGATTAGTGAATTTTAGTTATGGTTCAGCCCACTAATCCAAGATCAATTCCAAGATTCTCCACTAAGTGTGCGTAGGTGTCATGAGGCATGTAAAGCATGAAGGACATGCACAAAGTGTGACTATATGATGTGGCAATGGGGTGTAGTAAGCAAATGCTCACCTCCCCCTCTAAAATTTAATTGGATTGGGCTTCTACCAATTCAATTAAAATCATTTCCCAACACACATCAAATATACACTAAGTGCATGTGAAATTACAAAACTACCCCTAATACAAAAACTAGTCTAGGTGCCCTAAAATACAAGGGCTGAAAAATCCTATATTTCTAGGGTACCCTACCTACATTATGGAGCCCTAAATACAAGGGCCAAAAATAATGAAACCTTAATCTAATATTTACAAAGATAAGTGGGCTCGTACTTAGCCCATGGGCCCGAAATCTACCCTAAGGCTCATAAGATCCCTAGGGCCTTCTCTTGCATCTCTAGCCCAATCTATTTGGAGTTTTCTATCCAATGCTTTTGCGGGGTAGGATTGCATCATTCCCTCCCCCTTGAAAAGGATTTGACCTCAAATCCCGAGGTTCTTTAAACTCTGGGCTTTTTTCCTCAACACCTGTAAAAAGAACAAAAACATATGTATTAGTGGTGTTTAATATGTTGAAGTAAGGTAAGGTCTGAAAACTCATTTCCTGGGCATCTTCCCATGAAGGAACATGGTTCCTCACCAACTCAATGAGTGGTGCTTCAAGTATAGAATAATATGGGGCAAACCTTTTGTAATAGTTTGTTAAGTCATGGAAGCCCCAAATTTTTCTTACACTTGGTGGAGCGGGCCACTTGGGAATGACCTTTATTCTCTTAGGGTTCATGGGAACCCCTTGATCACAATTTAAAAAATTAAGAAAAGTAAAGCAATAGAACATACCTTTTTCTGTATTTTCATGTTGATTATTCCTACCAAAAAGTATGACAAACCTAAGGTGTCCCATATGAGTACCTAAGTTTGTATTGAAACTAAAAATAAGAACAAACCTACCTAATGAGTCGCTATGTACTCAAATCATGAAGATGTTGGGTGCACGAGTGATTTTACAAAAGAGTGTTGCACCACCCAAAGCATTCATCATACCACCTATTTTAGGGATTTGGTGCCTAATAACACCTATTTTGGGCACCAACAAAGCACAAGGATTTAAGCTCTTGCAAACCAAACCCTCATCCAACAACTCCTTTACTTGAGGAATAAACTCAAGCCTAAGAGGTGTGGCAATGCTAACAAGTGTCTTTTTACAAAGGAGAAAATGTGGAGGTTGTCTAAGAAGGGAAATTTCTTTAATATTTGTCTTTATTTCAAAATGTCTTTCCTTCTTAGCTAACCTCTTGGAGGAGACACTTACCACCTTACACTCCTCCTCAAAATGTCTTTTCTTCACTAAAAAATTGTCATTTATTACCAGTCAACATGTCATTATCAAACATGCATCAATCTTGCACAACAATAACAATAAATAAAAGAGTGTAAGCCTATAATCTTGCACGACACTAACAAAAAATTAAAATAATTAAAAACTATCATCCATGTTTATATTTTTTGTATTAGTAGTTAGTACTTAGTAGCTTACCATAAGAATCTGAGGCTTCACATCAAGGACTTGCAGCTCAATCTTATGGAGTAGCTCTTCCTCTAAGGCCCTTACTTGATCAAGAATATATACCACCTGTTAAAAAAAAAAAGAAGAAGCCCCAACCTCATTGAAGTTATTCAATAAAGAGTAGTGTTACAAAACCAGAAAAAAAATCTCATACTTTTGACTATGTTCAGCTATATTCAAGAGTGGTTGTTAGACAAAATAGCGTCATTAAAAGATTTAGGAACAAAGTTTTTGACTGCATAACTTTTTGTTAAATGAAATCATTGATAAGGAGAAATTCCCACCTGGCCTCTAGTGTCTAGCAATCCTAGGACATCTGCTTGGCCAAATTATCCATGAATAGAGAGGATAACTATGTTGAACATATTTGGAAGCCTGCTGAAAATTGATTCCAATTTCTGTGGATCTGCTGATTCTAGTACCTCATAGAGCAATTTCATTGTCTCTTTAACCCTTCTTGCAATGTTGCCCCAACCTTTATCAAATCCCCATTCCTTGAACCTGCAGACAGTAATAGAGATTGTCAATTATGATCCTAGCTTTATCAAATCTCCATAATTAAATAGTTAACATTTTATTGCTAAAGGTTGAAGGATGTTTGACTTTACTTTTATATATCATACTTTTGCCCATATATTTTTTTTCGGCATAGTCACTACATTCTTTATTATTTTAATTAAAACTAATATAGACACTTTCTTTAATATAGCATAAGGATAAATATCTTGAGTAAAAACTACCGAAAGTAAAATATAAATAAACAAATCCTATTAAAACCAATTGGTAATATATTGATAGTATCCACTTAAACTTATATAAAATAAAAATTGAAGTAAATTAAATTCAAAATAGATAAAAATTGTGAGGACAAAGTGCTTCCATGTAATTTTATTTCTTATGATAAATACAAGAGATAAGCAGCACAATATAAGATATAGAAGAAAAAAAATGAAAATGGAAAGCAAAAATATGTTACTATTTCTCGACCCATGGCTTAGAGCTCTGCAGGATTGGTGCCATCAATTCTTATGCACTATGAAAAAAAGGAAATAAAAAGTTTAAAGCATAATATATCAAGGCAGTAACATATCAGGCAATGATGCATAAAAATAGCAACATAAATAGCTTCTAGAAAGATGCAAATCATAATATATGAAGATGAGGAATGCTAATGCTACATTCATAACAGTTAATCTTCATTTGGTGAGAACTTAAACCAGACCCAGTTCTAAGGAACCTGTTGCTAAGCCTACCCAATAGTAAACTTGTAAGTTGTTTGTAAACTATAACCAAAATGGAAGCAGAAGAAAGTGGATACTTAAGATAGAGCAAATTGAATGTGACTTCTATTGATTCTTAAAATATCAAGAAAACATCTTATAAAATTTTGTGTAACTGATGTATTGAGAGTGCAATCATGCAATCATGCAAGCAACAACCATAAACAGGTGGAGTCTAAAAATTCTAAACTATTTAAAGAAAAACAAGGTGCAAGGAGTAGGAAGAAATCAAGCATGAAGGAAACAGGGGTAGCCACAACAAACCTATGACTTTGCATTGCACATTCTGAAATAGATGTCCAAACAAGCACACCAACATATAGAGGAACAACTGTGCAGAAACATCAGTGAGCACTGCATACCAACCTCAAACTAAAACAATTGGGTCAAAAAACTAAGCAGACCCTTGATTCAAGTCTTCTTGCAGCAAAACAAATGATGAAATTGTAGTAAAATTAGGAAAGTAAAACAAATCAGTCCAAAACACTTTAGATTGAAAATAATCCCAGGACAAAACACCAGCACGAAAAACCCTTCCTTGTTCAGACAAACCAAAGTATGAAATTTTTTATACCTAAATCCAGCCCAAATAAATAGATATTACTGCATCATGTTATATTATTTATTAAGCAGGTCTTCATATTTCCTTTTCCTTCGTGTTTGTAGCTAACTAACTTCAACTTCAATTCCACACCATTACCACACTAGTGAAAGAAAAGTTACTAATTAGGTCTTCATATTTCCTTTTCTTTTAATCCATAAGTTTGGCCAATCCAAAGCCCCCAACAACAGCCTCAAACTCTTCAACCAACAATATGTTCACAGCCTTCAAATCACAATGAATAATCTTTGGGTCACAATGATCATGCAAATATGAAAGACCCATTGCAGATCCCAAACCTACTCTTTTCCGAGTTGGCCAATCTAGGGGTTCTTGATATGGAGGATGCTCTAAAATAAAGCAATTACAAAATTATAAGACAATAATAAACATTTAATGACTGAGAATATAACCAGTATGGGTGGGCCAATAATACAAGTAAAATTTTCTTAAGCATAGAATGTGTCACTATGGACTCCTTGGGGTTTCCTCTAATTTAGGAATCAGGCTTATACAATTTTCATAAAATAACTTAGTTTCTTATATCTTTACATGGTCGTCTCTTTTTTCTTTGAACTTGGGAATTTCTGGAATAAACTTTCCCCAAGAAATAGCCCCCTAAAATAATAAACTTAAGAATCCCTTTTTGTATAATTATGAATAGAATGTGCCACAGCTCAAGCATCCAACAACTATACTACTTTCATAAGCATAGGCTAAAGTAGAACTATGGGAGAAATGGAAAATGAGAACACGGTTCCCTGTAGGGTGGGTAGGAGGAAGGGGGCAAAGAAAGGAATAGAAGAAATAAGGAATCAAAATGACATTAAAAATTGCTAAAAAAAATAGAATATCCACCTCTTAAGCAAGAACTTGAATAAGATGAAGAACTAGAGCCATCCAGCATGAGATCCTGCGTAGGAACCAACTTCACAACCAGCGCCAGAGCCTTACCTTCATGAAGAAGACCTAGAACTTGAATAAGATGAAGAACCAGAGCCAAAGCCTTAAAACAGTGATGGAACTACTGAAAAATAGTCCTCTGTTGTTGGTCCAATGAATAGTTATTATTGTAGTAAAAACATAACAACGAGATAAAAGTGAAACACACTGAGACATTTCATCGAACAATAGAAAGGAGTAAACCAAACCTGCAAAGATTTATTTTCATATCTCCTCACCTAAATGCTATTAAAAATAGAGCAAACATGTTTAAGAGGAAATACCAATTACTTTGGAATTGCTTAAACTTGCTCTTCCAGAAGGCACTTATCATCCTAACTTAGAAAATGAAGCTGACTTTTCTAGGGTTTTGCAGTGCGTTGTGGCGATGGAGACATTGTCAAGGATGGTGTCGACTATGACGTTGGCAAGGTACTTCTGCTCATTGAAAGGGAGGCCGAGCTTGTTGTAGTTGTGGTTGCCGAGGATTTCGCGGATCTTGTTGCCGGAGGAAGTGGTGGTGGTGGCGACGGTGGAGATCTGTTTCACCTCCGTGCACACTGTTACGAGGTGTGATGATTTAGTATTTGGGGATTGGGAGAGAAGGAATTTGGGAAGGATGGGGTTGTGTATAAAAGGAATTTGAGAGAAAATACACTCTATCTCTTTCAGAAGATACAAGTTTCTTGGCATGCAAACCTTCCAATCTTCCAATGGATCCCAACTTGAAGCTCAATATTCATGATGGAGACTTACTCCTTGATCCCTCAGTGTATAAAAGGTTAATTGGTAGATTAATTTATCTAACCATATCACGTCCTGATATAACATTTGTTGTAAATCACTTGAGTCAATATATGAAAGAACATAGAGTTCGTCACCTAAATGGTGTCCATCATCTTCTGCTGTATCTCAAATCTACTCCAGGACAGGACAAGGCTTATTTTTCCTCCTCATACCTCTCTCAAATTCATTGTCTTTGCTGATGCTGATTGGGCCAGCTATGTTGATACCAGATGGTCCACTTCTAGCTTTTGTGTGTTTTTAGGGAATAACCTTCTCTCTTGGCGTTCTAAGAAACAACCAAATATTTCTAAATCGTCCACTGAGGTTGAATATCGTGCATTGTCTTATGTTACTAGTAAAGTTGTTTGGTTGAGAAGGTTACTTCTTCACTTTAATATCTGACATTGTATACTGATGTTTATATTTCTTGATATAATTTATTATTTCCTTGTTTAGGCTTAGTTGCTTACCTATAAAAAGGGAAATTAGATATTTTACTATTCACACACATGTCCTTTTCTCAAAATGGTATCAGAGCTTCAAGTCTTGGGAGCTCTATTTCCAGTGCTCGATATCAGCATGCCTTTATTTGCTCTCTTTATTGTTGCAACCTTCAGGACCAATGATCAAAATAGGAGGAGTGTCTTTCCTCTACTGGTTTGATACCATAAGAATTGGGGCGGATCTCCACCCTACACGTCACCCTAATACCTAGCATATGTAGGCCACTCTTTGGCGATTGCACAGAACAGCTCGTCAGCATGCCCTCTGACTATCCGTGGGGTCAATTTTACAAAATCTAGTGTTGTGCACTCTAGATCTACAACGCCACTATTTCCTATTTTTTACAGCATTTTTCTTATGCTAACGGGCTTTTAATCATGGCAGAGGAATAAGTTATCACCTTGGGTCCTGACGACCTTCCAAATTTGGCGGTTTTTATCAACTAGATGGTGTCATACCCTAATTTCGTCCGGGGACCTTTGCTTGATGACATGCGACTTTTATTTGGTCCTTGTAAGGTGCTTGGCACCCATCATTAGGCAATTTGTGAAATTCCAGGACGTGCCAGAAAACAAAAGAAAATATTGATGCACAATCCGTAAGGTTCCGTGACACACCGGGAATCAAATGGAAGCATCGTTGCACAATTAGTGAGGTTCCGTAACATTCCGTAAGTCAAAAAAGGGATGATTATGTAATCCACAAGGTTCCGTAACATTACGGAAAGAAAACAAGTATCGTTACGAAATTTGTAAGTTTCCGTAACTTTACGAAAAAAGAATCACCAAAAAAAAGGCAGGGGGTGTACTTAGTAAAAATGGGGGTGCAAATAGCAACCAGGCCCACTTGGGCCCTCCAAAAGATTCCTCCAGAAGGCTGTTGCTTCTGGAGGAAGCAACCCTGCTCGCCTGGGCGAGCTGGACGGCAACCATCTCCCCTATTTTGCTATAAATAGGGGAGGAAGTGAGAAGGAAAAGGGTTCAGCCCCTGCGACACTTCTCTCTCTTTCAAATTTGCTTGGAAAAATTGTTTCCGTGAAGAAAATCTAAGCCGAGGCGCTTCCGAAACGTTTTCGTAACGTTTCCGTGAGGAATTTTGCAAAGGTTTCGACCGTTCTTCGACGTTCTTCATTCGTTCTTCATCGTTCTTCGATCTTCAACGGGTAAGTACCTCGAACCAAGCTTTTCGATTCATTCTATGTACCCGCGGTGGTCCACATTGTGTTTCGTGTATTTTTATTCTCATTTCATTTACTTTTCATACCCCTCTTGACGTGCTTAAGCCATTTTACTTAAGTCATTTCTCGCTTAACCTAAAAATAAAATAAATTTCCACCGATCGTTTCAATTGTATTATCCGTTAACTTTGGTTAAAATGAATTCCGACCGTTCGGTCGTGCCGTAACCACGTTGGAAATCAAAAAAGAGGTATAATAATAAAAAAATGTCTTTTAGTAAAAATCAAGCGGAAAATCAATCGGACGTTTTCTCTTTGGGATTTCCCATTCTTAATTGAATTGACTAATAACTAAAGTGAAACTAAGGCTAAAATCAACTTGCCTAGTCAAGCTCGTCCATAAAAATAGATTTTGAAGTTTATCATTTAAATTTCTTACTAAGTAAAAATGGATCATTTTCAAGGTCCAACGCCTTAAAATGATCACCTTTTAGGTAAAAAAGAATCACTTGATAAGAAAGAACTACGTAGGTCTTATTTCCTCATCGCAATTGAGGAATACGTCGGAGCAAAGGGAAAAACCCTTGTCGACCACACAAAGAGAAAAATATAAAAAAGGGTATAAAGGATATAAAGACATAAAAAGGGAACATAAAAAATCAAAGTCATGTTTGCACATTCGATTAAAAGCTGCTGTCCCTTGGGACGGACGTGTGGGGTGCTAATACCTTCCCTGTGCGTAAATACAACTCCCGAACCTTTCACTTAAAAGTTCGTAGATCGCGTCTTTTCCGGTTTTTCCGACGTTTTCCTCAAAATAAACGTTGGTGGCGACTCCGCGCGTATTCCTTTCGTGGAACACGCATCCCGCGAGTCACGCGTCGCCCTCCCGCCGAAGGGTAGGTTGCGACAGTTGGCGACTCCACTGGGGACTGTTTTTAGAGAGTTAGGCCATTTAATCTTGTGCAATGTTTTACCATGACTTACTCCTTTGTTGGTTTTCCTTCATTATGTTCTTGTATATATAACTCTTTGATGCTTTTAGTGCATTTTTTGTATGCTTGGGGTAAATATTTATTCATTTGATGCACACAAACACTAACACTATTTGCACACACGGGGAGTTGAAAAAGGGCCCTATACCCGGGTTCGTGGGAACATAAGGAGTGGAGGTGAATCCGTGATCATGCTAGGTCTCCGACTTGCTTGATTACAGTGAACCCTCATCTAGAGTTTTTCTCTTTGAAAACATATTGTTGCTAGTAGTCCCTACTGCTGCAGTATGTTCTTCGAAGGGGATGATACCTCTAGAAACCATCAAGAGAAATATGACTACCTTGGGGGTTATTACTAAAAGCCTAGTTAGCTCTCTCCCTTATAGGTCCCTTAAATAGGGGCACGGAGCAAACACGCTGCGTGCCATTTTTCACACTGCCATGCATAAGTGTCATATACCCTTTTGCTTATATTCAGTGAGTATTGTCATACTATGTACATCCCCGTGTTGTGCCTTTCGCATATGCATCATGCATGGGTTTCGTCTTTGATCCCCTCACTTTAGCAAACCGACAGAGGGTCCGTGTCGCCTTCTTAAAAACATACGTTGGGTGCCATGCTGCCCAAACGTTGCATCCAAGAAGGAAACAATTTCTCGGGCTCTCGTATTCGTAAATTGCATCTGTGTCATATGCATTTCTTCATGCATTCATCCATTCCACCCATGATAGATGTCGGAGTTTTGATTCGCACTAGATTTTATTTCACTTTAGTAAAACATGGGATCAAGTCAAAAGCCTTCGCTTAAAAAGAGGTTCTATCAAGTCAAAATCAAGAGCTTAGAGGTCACTAGTTTACGAGAGTTGGGGCAATTAATGGGTCAACTTCAACGGCAAGCCTTCCAAAAAGCCAATGGTAAGATTTGGGACCTAGCTAGGGTAGAAGTCTCCATGGAACCGATTGCATCCCTTTCCCAGTATTATGATCAGCCCCTAAGGTGCTTCACATTTGAGGACTTCCAGCTAGTGCCGACTGTGAAAGAGTTTGAAGAAATCCTGGGATGCCCACTGGGAGGAAGGAAGCCATATCTTTTCTCTAGGTTCTATCCTTCCACGACAAGAGTTGCCAAGGTAGTGAAAATCTCAGCACAAGAGTTGGACCAGGTAAAGCAAAACAGGAATAGGGTAGTCGGAGTACCAAGGAAGTGTTTGGAGGAAAGGGCAAAAGCCTTGGAAAATCAAGGCAAATGGGCTTTCTTTTATTGACATCTTGGCACTTTTGATCTTTGGAGTTGTCCTCTTTCCGAATATGGAAGGGTTAGTGGACCTAGCAGTGATTGACGCTTTCCTCGCCTTTCATCATGGCGAGGAAAGCCCGATCGTCGCCATTTTGGCCATGTATGGCACGTTCGACCGGGGATGTGAAAAGAGCGGCGCAAGAATTTTTTGTTGTGCACTGGCTCTCTATGTGTGGCTGGTTTCACACCTTTTTCTCCAAGAAGGTAGGCCCGTCTATCCGCTACAAGGTCACCGCTCGTGCATCGAAAAAGGAAAGGTGAATTGGGACCAACTCTTGGCTAGCATGGAGGGGCGTCTGTTAATTGGTTCCCTCGCTAGAAGGAAGGAAGAATCAGGATTCTATCTTCATGCGAAGGATGTCCAAATATTCCCTTGATGGGAACAAGGGGTTGTATTAATTATAATCCCGTCCTCGCCATAAGACAGCTTGGCTACCCCATGAGAGGAGTGCCATCAGACGAAAGCATCACGCCTTTCATCGCACGGGGTTTCAGTGACCACAACACGAGGGTACTCCAAGGAGTTCGCAAGGCATGGGATGTGGCGTGAAGAAAGGACAGAGAGCTTAGGGGAAGCAGTAATGGGATCATCGGCGGCTATCATGAGTGGCTGAGAGTCCGGACACAAGGATTGGATTGGCTCCCAAAACTAAAGACTGTGAGAGACGATGAGGTTAAAGCTTCGGAAGAAAGTGATGAGGTACAAGCCCTAAAGGCAGAGCTTGAAAGAGCCCGGGTAGTCGAAGAGAAGTTCAAGTCCATAGCCATCAAAGTTTGAAAAAAGTATGATGAACTAAGGGATGTCAATATGGCCACAGCTAAAGCCTTGGAACGAGAAACCAAGAAGGCCCGAAAGGAAGAACACGACCAAAGCAAAGTTTTGAGGGGCTTTATAGGGCAGCAATAGTGAGCTCAAGCTCCGAAGAGGTGAAAGGAATCATCACGGGTCAAAGGCATGATCTTGAAGGACGAGCTAAAGGCTTGCCTTAGGTCGAAAAGAAATTTGTCCCAATAGTTAAGCGAGACTGGAGGGAATATGTGGGCCATCATCAATGAGTGCAAAGAGAAGCTAAATCTAGCAGCGACTCACGAGCAAAGGCTAGAGGATGAGTACGCCAAGATATCAGCAGAAAGGGAAGCAAGGGAAAGGGTAATTGATTCATTGCACCAAGAGGCAACAATGTGGATGGACCGATTTGCTCTTACTTTGAACAGGAGTCAAGAACTTCCCCGATTGCTAGCCAAGGCCAAAGCAGTGGCGGACACCTACTCCGCCCCCGAGGAGATCCACGGACTTCTCAGCTATTGTCAGCATATGATAGACTTAATGGACCATATGATTAGAAACCGCTAGGAAGTTTGTATTGTCGCTCAGATCTTGACTAGTTATAACTTTTTGAATAAAATGAGTTTATCCCACATTTTTACTCCAAAAATCAGTGCGAATCAAGTCACTCCCACATTTTATCTCTAGCATGCATTGTATGTTGGTCTCGTCCTTTGTCACGGGAAGCCGGAAGGTCCATATCACCTTCTTAATTGTACACATGGGACACTGCGCCCCCAAATGCGCAAGAAGAGATAATTTTCTGGGCTCTCGTGTCCGTAAAATGCATTCATATCATGCATCGCATAAGCATCTCTTCATAACATCATAATAAACATATCATTCCTGCATTTGTCCATTATCATATTCCAGCCTCATATTTTGCATGAGTCATGGCATCATCATGCATATGCGTTCAACAAACTTTTTGATCTGCAAAATTGCATACCATTTGTTTTCATGTTGCTCATCCTTGCGTTTTCCTCTACAAAACAAAAACAAAAAAGGGGAAGCGTGAAACTTCACACTACATTCTTAGTTGCATGTGTTAGGCGCCATGAGCCAACCATGTTGGGATCATAAACCCATTTCTAAAAAAAAAAACACACAACAACAAAACAAAATAATTGAACATGGTACCTAATGCATGGTTAACTAGGAAATGGTGTTTCTTCGGGCTTCTCAATTTCATAATTACATTTTCCGTGCATAAGCTTAAAGTATGCCCGAGTCATTCATCCCTATGAGATGTTGTTGAAGTATTGGCGATCAGAATTGCCTTTCCTTGGATTATAGGGTTGAACCAAGCTCATGCTTTTACAAAAAGGTTCATCAAGTCAAGTTGAAATATGGAAGTAATCGTCTTGCAAAATTGGGGCAAAAGATGAATCGAGTCACATCACTGCTTCGTCTACTGCCAAACATATTTAGGATTGTTGATGTCCTTGTTACTTCCAGTTTCACCTTGACAAAGATATCATGGACCATGTTGAAAATCTAAATTGATTCAACCCCATATCCTGCGTAAAAATCCGCAATACTTCAACTGTACATCATTCGCATACATCCATGCTTTTCATTGGTTGCATTGCTCATTGCATTCTTTCCTTGAAAAATAAAATAAAATGAACTTAATCATTGTTATCAAAAAGAAAAGGACACGCTTTACGGCACCCTTACCGAACTCGTGCTAGAGCTAGAGTAATGGGTGAAGTAGAGGAGGTGCAAGAGAAGATGAAGGCCGAAATGGAGGCCATGAAAGAGCAAATGGCCACAATGATGGAGGCCATGATGGGCATGAAGAAGATAATGGAAGCCAATGTGGTTATAGTTGCCGCTACTAGCGCTGTCGCTAAGGTGAACCCGATGCTCCCATCTGGCCTTAAGCAAATGAATCATCCAACCTCAAATATGGTAGGCAAAGATTTGGGAAGTACGGATGACCCCATGATGTGCAAATTCAAAACAAGCACGCCTTCCTGCCATATGGCTTGCCTCCCAAACTATACACCACCCAATGTGGCGTACATTCCCAATGAGGATGTCAATAACTCCACACCCATACTCATTAAGAGCCAACAACCTCAATCTGATCATGCACATGTCTCTCGACCCATGGAGGAGACGCATGAAATTCCCCACCACGATCTAGCCGACTTCGACCCTTGCCTCGGATATACCGCTGAAGGGCAAGCAGTTGGTGGTATACCCCTACAAAACACTTTGGAGGGCCCTCAGTGTCACCCACAACCACAACCCTCACATTCCACAGCGGTTAAAAACCCTCATGCTATGGCAGAAATGGGAAAGAGGAAAGGCTCAGGGCCATTGAAGGAGGTAAAGATTATGCCTTTGCTAACCTAGAAGAGTTGTTCCTAGTACCCAATATCATCACCCCTCCCAAGTTCAAGGTGCTGGACTTTGACAAGTACAAGGGGACTACTTGCCCCAAGAACCATCCAAAGATGTATTGTCGGAAGATAAGGGCATACGCAAAGATGAGGAACTGCTAATACATTTCTTCCAAGAAAGTCTTACTGGGGTAGCTGTTACCTGGTACACTAACTTGGAACCTTCCCGAGTCCATACTTGGAAGGACCTAGTGGTTGCCTTCGTTAGGCAGTGTCAGTATAATGTCTTCGGATAGGATGCAACTACAGAACATGTGCAAAAAGGGGGCACAAATCTTTCAAAGAATACGCCCAAAGGTGGAGAACCTGGCAGCTCAAAGTGGCACCTCAATGACAAAAAAAAAAAAAACGATGACAATGATAGTAGACACATTACCAGTATTCTACTATGGAAAATGGTGGGCTACGCACCTTCAAAGCTTTGAGGATTTGGTCTTTGCCAGTGAAAGGATCAATGTGGGTCTGAAAAAAGGCAAATTTAGTCATCCTGCTTGAACGAATGAGAAAACTGGGGCAAATGAAGAGGGTGAGAAAGAGGGAGAAACCCATGCAATGACTGCCATTCATGTACGGCCAAGTTTCCTACCAACCCAACAATGTCATTACCCAACCCTTCTCCTTACCTACTGCCCATTTATCCACAAAGGCCATCCCTAAATCGACAACAAAACCCACCTACCACACAACCAATGCTAAACACCACCTTTGGCACAAACTAAAACACCAACCAAGAAATGAATTTTGCAGCGGAAAGCCTGTAGGATTCACCCCAAATTCCAGTGTCATATGCTAACTTGGCTCCCATATCTACTTGATAATGCAATGGTAGCCATAACCCCTGCTAGGTTCCCTCAAACCTCCATTTTTCTGAGGATACGACTCGAACGCAACATGTGCATATCGTGGAGGAGCCCTGGGGCATTCCATTGAGCACTGTATGATCCTGAAGCATAAGGTGCAAAGTCTAATTGATGTGGGCCGGCAGAAATTTGAGGAGAATCGCTTGTTGAATCCTAACACTGACAAGCGACACCACACATGAGCCAGTTTTGAAAGCTGTTGTTAGGTGTCTCTAATGACTCATCAGGATTTCCAAGTTTATGCCATTATTGTAAACCACAGTTACAATGCTAAAATGAATGAATTTGACATCCTTGTCTCTCTCATCATCTCACAAACACATATTTGCTTATTCAACTTCCACCGGAATGTGAGTGTAAGCCATTGGTTTGTTTGCTCTAAGCGACCTGCGCTCTTGAGTGTTAACTTCCAAGACCGTTCAATCAGAGATTGCTCGTCCTGCACATTGGTGGGGGTGCCGTAAAACAACGAGCAAAGTTCAAAACAAATAAGTTTCAAAATAAAAAATAAGTTTCAAAATAAAAAATAAAAAGGCATTTGATTGACTGTGTTTTCAAGTAAAAATATAGACGTTCATGTGACCTCATTTTGTCTTTTTAGAGAGAAGTGAGTTATCAAGAATAGGATGTTGGACAAATGGCCTCAGTTACCTTAAGAAAAATGGTTGAATTAAGATGCAAAGACTATTCCCCAATTGAACTATCACTCTTTCTTTTTGGATTAACAATGCGCCCTTAACATGAATTACTCAAAAGACAATTCAAAATAAACTTCTTTAAAGCAAAAGATAAATAGCAATAAATAAATAAAAAAGTTTAAAGGAAGAGAGGAATGCAAACTTGATTTATACTGGTTCGGCCACTTCCCGTGCCTACATCCAGTCCTCAAGCAACCCACTTGAGATTTTCCACTCTCTTTGTAAAACTCCTTTTACAAAGTCTGAACTACACAGGGATAACCCTTCCCTTGTGTTCAGGAATCTTTTACAACAAGAGACCCACGGTCTCTTAATCCCTTTTCAGAAGTAAGAAGAAGAGAAGAAGAAATCTCTCTTAAAAGGGATAAATTGTACAATGAAGACCAATCAAAATTCCTTATTGAATATGCAAGTGGTTGACCAAGGAATCTTTTTGAGAGGATAAGACAGTTCAGTTCAGAAAAACTCTTAATCTTTTGAGAGGATAAACTTTGTGGGCAATGAAAACTCTCTTTAAATTCGTGCTTCCAAGCCACCTTTGATGCCCATTCATAAACCATTTGAATAGATGTGACTCTTGGAAATTATTTTCCGAAAATCCTCTCTGGTAATCGATTACAAGACTTGTGTAAACGATTATAGGTTTTAAAAATTTGAATTAAAACATTTTCAACTGCTGGTAATCGATTACCAGAGAGCAAATCTCAATTTGAAATGATAGAATTCTTTGGTCAAACCTTTTGTTTTTCAATTTGGAAACTTCTTCCTAAGATTCTAGAGATCAACTTGATCATATATCTTGATTTCTTGTCTCGAATAAAACTTAGAAGCACTTGATCCTTCGGCATCATCAAAACATCAAAATATCTTGCTTCTACATAGGAGTCATTTGACTTAATCCATCAACTGAAAAAAAATCCTTCAACTATTTCTCGTCCTTGGAAAATTCTTTTTGCAAAAATCAATTGCTTCTTTCATTCTCCCTTGCTACAAGGTTGTGAAAACAAGACAACGATGGTTACCTCATAGCCCTACACTGGGGCAATGAGAGGCATCGTGCATGAGCCTCAAGTGAACCTAGGGGCAGATTAGAAGTTCTCACCCAATAGGTTCCCTCCTACAAGGTCATGACAAACCCTAGGATTTCAATGGATTGATTAAACATCAAACGACTCCATTGTCGTCACTCCAAAATGGTCAAATGACTAAATCAAACAGAACAACACTCAGAGGGAGTTCTCGGAGAGATTTGCAAAAGATAGGATAAGGTTGCATGGACTATCACCTCTTTCAAAAGGACAGTCAATTTGTTTTCCAAAAAAAAAAAAAATCAAATCAAAATCAAAATCACAAAATAGGGAAAGAATGTCATGAACATTGTACAACTTTCCATTACATTGCATTGTTTCATATGAAGTTCGCATTTACCAAATTTCACGACAAAGGTTGCATGCATCTACATCCCTAAAAATCATGTTAACTGCATAGATTTCCTACATCTAATGTCCTAATCTTGTGGATTTGGGATGAACAGAAACAGAAAAGGAAAAGGCCAAAACCACAAAAGCCGAAAAACACACCAAAAGAACCCATTCCCAAGGGAAGTCCTATTGATCCATGATCACGCATGTAATTTTTGATTTGATAGGAAATAATTTGCAAAGTCAAGTCATGACATATCTATGGTTCGAAATTAGGATGAAACACTTACCTGTGCGAGATTGATACACTTTGAGTGATTTTCTTCTATTTTTGTCGAACCCAGTGTTTCCTCTAAATGGTCATTTAGAAACGAAATGCTAACATCCAAAATCTCATTTATGGTTATGGGGGATTTCATCAGCAGACTCTCCTTCCCTGGTAGACGCATTGTTTTTCACTCAAAAAGTATATGCTGCTCTAATCGGTTGGAATATTTGTCTCTTTGCTAAAGCATGTTTGCATTTTAGTGGAGAAAACACCGAGACTTTTTCAAGTCTCGCAAGTTATCCAGAACTACGTAGGTCTGAGTTCCTCGTTGGAGGATACGTAGGAGCAAGAGCCTCGCTTTTGTCGACCACACTGCTTTCTGTTACCATGACCCAAGAGCTGGTAGCTTGCGGAGACACCTTACGATTATCCGCGCCTCGTCATTCAGTGACCCCAAGTGTGATTGAGGAGCAGAGGCCAATGTGGTTATCTGCGCCCTTTCCGGAGATGTCAGCATCTTCCGGTGGAGACTTTTTCAAGTTTCACAAGTTATCTAGAACTACGTAGGTCTGAGTTCCTCATTGGAGGATACGTAGGAGCAAGAGCCTTGCTTTTGTCGGTCGCCCCACAAGATCTGTCATACTGACCCTGAGGTCATGTGACATGCGGAGACAAAATTTGGTCATTCCGCACCCCTTTTCCATTCAGACACAGTCGTGTCCGATGGCACGCAGAGACAAATTATGGTCATTCTGCACCCTTTTGTCATCCAGAGGCGGCGGGCCCAATGACATGCGGAGACAAAATTTGGTCATTCCGCACCCCTTTGTCATTCAGACACAGTCGTGCCCGATGACATGCAGAGACAAATTATGGTCATTCTGCACCCTTTTTGTCATCCAGAGGCGGCGGGCCCGATGACATGCGGAGACAAAATTTGGTCATTCTGCACCCCTTTGCCATTCAGACACAGTCGTGTCCGATGGCACGCAGAGACAAACTATGGTCATTCTGCAACCTTTTGTCATCTAGAGGCGGCAGACCCGATGACATGCGGAGACAAAATTTGGTCATTCCGCACCCCTTTGCCATTCAGACACAGTCGTGTCCGATGGCACGCAAAGATAAATTATGGTCATTCTGCACCCTTTTGTCATCCAGAGGCGGCGGGCCTGATGACACGCGGAGATTTACATCATCTTCCGCATTTACAAGATCTGTCATACTGACTTTTGAGTCACGCTGACGGGCGGAAATACCCGAGTGGTTATCCGTATAAACATTCTTTTGCTATCTATAAGACAGAACGCTTGATAGCATGCAGAGACTGACATCGTCTTCTGCACCTTTTGTTCCCTCGGGAATGACAAGTCATTTGCATGCGGAAATTTTATGGTCACCCGCGACTCTCGTCAACCGAGAGGAACGAAATTAGTGTCTTATCTTTACTTTCCTTTTATCTCCAATAAAAGACAAGTAAAGAGGGGCAACTGTCATACCCTAATTTCGTCCGGGGACCTTTGCTTGATGACATGCGACTTTTATTTGGTCCTTGTAAGGTGCTTGGCACCCATCATTAGGCAATTTGTGAAATTCCGGGACGTGCCAGAAAACAAAAGAAAATATTGATGCACAATCCGTAAGGTTCCGTGACACACCGGGAATCAAATGGAAGCATCGTTGCACAATTAGTGAGGTTCCATAACATTCCGTAAGTCAAAAAAGGGATGATTATGTAATCCACAAGGTTCCGTAACATTACGGAAAGAAAACAAGTATCGTTACGAAATTCGTAAGTTTCCGTAACTTTACGAAAAAAGAATCACCAAAAAAAAGGTAGGGGGTGTACTTAGTAAAAATGGGGGTGCAAATAGCAACCAGGCCCACTTGGGCCCTCCAAAAGATTCCTCCAGAAGGCTGTTGCTTCTGGAGGAAGCAACCCTGCTCGCCTGGGCGAGCTGGGCGGCAACCATCTCCCCTATTTTGCTATAAATAGGGGAGGAAGTGAGAAGGAAAAGGGTTCAGCCCCTGAGGCACTTCTCTCTCTTTCGAATTTGCTTGGAAAAATTGTTTCCGTGAAGAAAATCTAAGCCGAGGCGCTTCCGAAACGTTTTCGTAACGTTTCCGTGAGGAATTTCGCAAAGGTTTCGACCGTTCTTCGACGTTCTTCATTCGTTCTTCATCGTTCTTCGATCTTCAACGGGTAAGTACCTCGAATCAAGCTTTTCGATTCATTCTATGTACCCGCGGTGGTCCACATTGTGTTTCGTGTATTTTTATTCTCATTTCATTTACTTTTCATACCCCTCTTGACATGCTTAAGCCATTTTACTTAAGTCATTTCTCGCTTAACCTAAAAATAAAATAAATTTCCACCGATCGTTTGAATTGTATTATCCGTTAACTTCGGTTAAAATGAATTCCGACCGTTCGTTCGTGCCGTAACCACGTTGGAAATCAAAAAAGAGGTATAATAATAAAAAAATGTCTTTTAGTAAAAATCAAGCGGAAAATCAATCGGACGTTTTCTCTTTGGGATTTCTCATTCTTATTTGAATTGACTAATAACTAAAGTGAAACTAAGGCTAAAAAATCAACTCGCCTAGTCAAGCTCGTCCATAAAAATAGGTTTTGAAGTTTATCATTTAAATTTCTTACTAAGTAAAAATGGATCATTTTCAAGGTCCAACGCCTTAAAATGATCACCTTTTAGGTAAAAAAGAATCACTTGATAAGAAAGAACTACGTAGGTCTGATTTCCTCATCGTAATTGAGGAATACGTAGGAGCAAAGGGAAACACCCTTGTCGACCACACAAAGAGAAAAATATAAAAAGGGTATAAAGGATATAAAGACATAAAAAGGGAACATAAAAAATCAAAGTCATGTTTGCACATTCGATTAAAAGCTGTCGTCCCTTGGGACGGACGTGTGGGGTGCTAATACCTTCCCCGTGCGTAAATACAACTCCCGAACCTTTCACTTAAAAGTTCGTAGATCGCGTCTTTTCCGGTTTTTCCGACGTTTTCCTCAAAATAAACGTTGGTGGCGACTCCGCGCGTATTCCTTTCGTGGAACACGCATCCTGCGAGTCACGCGTTGCCCTCCCGCTGAAGGGTAGGTTGCGACAGATGGTCACAACTATCTACAATGGGCACAATACATTCTTAAAACTTGCAAAAGGCATATGATGTTAAGCCATATTGAAAGTGGTGGTCCAAAGTTTGAGGCCTGGCATAATGAGGATGCTCTTATCATAAACCTGGTTATAGCACTCTGATTCAAAAAATAAGCTATAATTGTATGTTTTCTACCTCCATTTGTGAAATGCGGGAGAATCTTAATGAGACATACTCCATGAATAAGAACTTTACTACCTACTATCAAATTGAAAGCAAGATTTTCAATACTAAGTAAGGAACCCTCCCAATCAGTGTTATTAAACTCGGCTCGGCCCGGCTGGTTGAATCGGAAACCAGACCCTTAGCCGAGCTGATTCAATTGTTGGATCATTTCTGTAACTAGCTCATTGACATGTGATCAAACCTAGTGCCAAACTAGTGTAGTTGACTCGGAGCGGATCGCAAAATTCCCCTAGGTAACTGGGTTTTCACATCTTTCCCTCTCTGTCTCTGCAAAGACAGTTTTTCATGTTCTCCGATGTTGCAAGCTTGCAGCCTAGTTGTAGCTTTCATGCTTTTTTCTCTAATCAGTCAAATGCTACACAATTCATATACTAAAAGCTACCAAATACTCCTACGTGGCATTGCTAGAAATTGAGAGCCGTCAACCTTCTACGTGAGATGTGCTTACCTTACCCCACTAAAGCTAATACTTTACTGTTTCTACCATTTGTTGTCTGACTTTTCTCAATATCCTTTATATTTACTTTTAATATGGGTAATTTAGTAATTTTAGTTAAGATAACAAATGATAATAAAGAAAAAAAATTAATTAATAAATAATTCAGAATGGAATAAATTTTAAAAAACATAAAATATGATGAGACAAATATTTTTCAAACATAATTTGACTTCAATGAATATCAAATTAATTGGAATGTAATTATATTTGGATAGTAGCTGTCAGAAGATTTAATTTATAAAATTGAAATGTCAAATTGCAGTAGTCAAATTGATAGAAGTTTGATTATATTTTCATTTATATTTTTAAGTATAAAATTTTACAAGTTATAAATTATTTATAATTTTTTAATATAGACAGGTCATGTAAGTCAACTAGTGACTCATTGGGTGTCGCAATAGAATAGAGTAACAGCCACACCTAGCACCACCTTTCTTTGTTTCTTTGTTTCTTCTTCTTCGCATGTTTTAAGATTTAATGAAATGCATGAAGGGATAGATCGAGGGAATGGCCAATCTGCTCCTTCATCGCCTCTAGCATTCATGTCAATACTCCCCTGTCAACAACAATTATAGAATAAAATTAATACAATTTATGTAAAGAAAAAGGTAAAAATAGAAATCAATTTTAAATGTTCAACTCGTCAAACCATATCAATGTCAAGAATTTGAAGATTGGGGCAACGCTTGATCACTTCAACCCCTCAACCCAATCTATGTGCAGAAACTTAACATTATTAACAACCTCCAATAGAACATGGCCTATCACAATCGTGGCTCTAACCAACTTAGGCAATCTTTCAAACCTTGCTTCAGGACCACTAAAATAAAGATGGCTCACGCACAAGAACATGAGATTCAAACTCCCACCAGGAAGCTCTGGCATATCCCTACACTCTAGTATAAATGATTCCAAATGCAAGGTTGTTAGTAAGGGCAGATCAATAGATGAAAAATCGAACAAAAAAGGGTTCTTATTTAAGCCCCCAATAAGTTTGAGCACCACAAGGGTTTTGCAGTTGAACAAGGCCCAACATCTTAGTTAGAATAGTGAGACTCTCATGATAAGTTAAGCGTTGGTTTGTAGTTTTTTAAGGCAACAAATGCATGTGCATGAAGATTGTGGTTTAAATGAAGGTTTAGTAGACATACCTGATAAGGAGGATGTAGATGCCATGTTCGAACGAGAAAGAGGATAGCTTCCAGAGATGAAGAATCCAAGTCAATCTCGTGAGCAATGAACACCTGTGCCACTGTATCTTCACCGGCTTCGTGGGGATCTCCACGGTGATGGAGGCATGGACAGAGAGAGAGAGAGAGAGAGAGAGAGAGAGCAAGGAGGAGAATTTAGGATTCTCTAAAACTGAGGGAGAAAGATATTAAAAAGAAGATGAAAATAAGGAGTGAGAGAGAGCCCGTTCACATTCCCTAAAGACATTGTATTTTCGCATTGTAGAACCGATGTCGTAATTCATTTTCAAAGAAGATTATGATATAATCCTCTTTGAAAATTTCCAGTTGTTTACAAAAATGTCACCACTTTACTTATGACATCAGTTTTTGTACAACCATAATAAAACTTGCATCGTTGAAGACCATGTTTGTGGTAGTGATTTTATCATTTTATAAAAATAAACTCTATTTTACTACCTATCAAATGAATAAATAAAACATTTTTTAAGAACATATATTTATTTTATTTGCCTCTTTATTTATTTAATTCCAAAATCTTCATTATTTTTCTAAAACTCTATTTATTTTTAAATATAATCCTTTTTAATTTCTTTTAAGAAAAAAAATGGGGTGTTTAAAAAGGTCAAGAGAGACACATGGGGTTTAGAGTTAGGGAGTGGTCCTTGGAAGGGGTGTTAGGGAGGTACTTTAAGAGTTGAAGCTTGAGTTGCATTTGATATATTTTGTGTTGAAACAACAAGATCTATAAAATAGAAAGAAAAAAAAGGTGAAAGCTGGGTTGACCCATTTCCCCTCAGCTTGCAACTTTTGCAGATAACAAACAACAAATGAATAAAAGGAAATGAAATAACATTGGAGATAAATAAACCCTAAAGCCTCTTCATATACCAAAGCATCACGGGCAGCATTTGAATATGCAAGAGCAGTGTTGCCACAATAGACATCCTAGTTGTGAAGAGAGTGAGGATGAAAAAGAAGAGAACAAATGAGAAAGTGAAGACTAGAGTATAGAAAAAAAAAGGAGAGAGCAAGTACAAGAAGAGGGACCAAGGAAAAGAGAGAAGAGAACAAGGATTAGAACGAGAGAGATAGAGAAGACAACTATCATGGAAGGTGATGACAACAAAAGTAAGGCTAACAATTGTGCATGCTTAGTATTCTAAAAAAATTATGATGACGTATGCAAATATTAATGCAATTGGTAGTGACTCGCTACAAACAATCAAAAGTAATGGTCCCTTAAACCACATCTTCAATCGGTCCTCAAAGAATCCGTCCATTTATTATTCAGATGAATTAACTGGACCTCATATTAAAGAACCACATTTATTATTCAATAAATTAAAATGTTTTTAACGCATAGTTTGACTTTGTCAAACACAAATGCATTGTTTAGTTGAACACATATTTGGAAAGGGGTGGTGAACCTTAAAAGTAATTAAGCTCTAGTATTAAGTCTTAGTTTCAAAGTTGATCTAAAGAACTAAAACTTATGGAAGTGTCTTAGGATCTCAAGGAAGAAGCAAATGCAATAATTATTGTTGTTATAAATGGTTAAAAATAATGGTTGGTCCACCGAAAACCACATCTTTAACTTGTCCTCGAAGAATCCATAAATTTATTATTCAAAACAATGAATCACACCTTGTATTAAAGACTCGCTTTTATTATTCAAATAAATTAATAATACCTATTAAAGACTCGCTTTTATTATTCAAATAAATTAATGCGTCTTTAACGTATTGTTTGACTTTACCCTAAAAGAGTAAGATTACAATAACACCCCTTGTGGTTTCTTGAAATTACATATAATACTCCTCCTTTTTTACACCAACACTAAACCCCCTTGTATGAACAGCATTGCATTGAGACTCCTTACAAATTACATTATCTCCTATTAAATGTTTACAAAACCTGACACTGTGTACCCCTAGTAGGGGTTGTTGTAATAGTAAACAAAGTAAGATAATTAATCATGAAAGAATGTGTATTTAGGAGGTTTTGCTCTAATTTACTCAAACTAAAATGCATTTTTTTAGCTGAATGTGTATTTAGGAAGCGATGATAAAATTTAAGTGCCATTAATCATGAAAGAACCAAAGATCTAACTACGATGGTTATAAAAAAATACATTGCTTAGTTAGAATAATTTGCTTGTTTAAATTAAGTTATATGTACTACATAATCATAAAAAGAAAAAAAGATTTGAAAGTGAATATAAAGTAAAATAAGTCATTTCAATCATAGGAGAAAATTAATTATTAATATTCTAGCATATTCATTGTTTGTTGAGCATATAAATATAATATCAATTATGGATTTTCTCATTAATATATAATTTTTTTTCTTAATTTGTATGAAAAAATTTCAAGTGTCAATTATTTTGAAAATGGAGGAAGCATGTTACAAGAAATGTGTTATAAGATGTGTCGGCATCAATCATAATGACATATATTTCAATTGTATTATAATTACAAAATTACTTGAAACATATTTATTAATAAAGTCTTCATGGACAGTCAGATTTAAATTTACAATCTTGTAAGATATGATTTTAAACGACTGGATTAGTTTTTTTTGCTATTATCAATTAATATTATAAGCAATAATGATCCCAGATTAATGTTTTCCACCGATAAGAAATTTATGTCTCCTCAAACAAACATTAATGTTTCTATAAAAATAAAAAACTAATAAAAAATTACCGAGGTAATTGGATTTAGTACAAGGATAAAGAATTAAGAGTCGTGAGGGTGGGGGGATCAGGGAGAAAATAGAGAAGCAGAAAAAAAGTGTATGAAACTGAAACTATTATTTGAGAGAGAGAAAGAGAGTTCATTCAACACTTCTTGTTTGTTTGCTCTTCAGCGCTTCCTTATATGCTCAATTATCCACCACCCTTAGCTATCACAACTTTGAAGCCAGAATTCTTCTCATATTTCCAAAATGGAGTTTAAGCATCATGAGGAAACTGAGTTGAGGATGCCCGCAGCAACAACGAGTTACGACGACTTCGGAATACCGCCCTCAAGTCAAGGCGAAGAGGAGCCAGTGGCGGCGGCGATACCAGTGGCGATTCCAATGACCCCAACACCACCCACCCTGGCTCAAAACAACGACAATGAGAAGTATCATGAGTGCCTTAAGAACCACACCATCAAAACTGGTGTCCACACACTTGATGGATGCATCAAGTTCTTGCCTCTAGGCGAGGAGGGAACCCTGGATGCGCTAAAATGCCTCATGTGCAACTGCCACCGAAACTTCCATCGTAAGAAGACCCCCAATTACACCTACCTGGTGCCTTACTACCGCCACTCACCATTGCCGTTGGCAGCGTACTATGGGGAGCAGGTGGGCTACCCCCATGTGCAAGGGCAACAATGCACCACACTGGCACTCCCCTCCAGGTCAAGGGGTAGTGGTGGGGCCCAGTCCTCGAGGGAGGACATTGAAGCAGTGTCAGACCCAACGAGTGGTGCCACTCCTCATGGCGGGTCCAGCAAGAAGCGTTTCAGGACTAGGTTCACCCAAGAGCAAAAGGAGAAGATGTTGGCCTTTGCAGAAAAGCTTGGCTGGAGGATTTTGAAGCATGATGAGAGTGATGTGCAGGAGTTTTGTGCCGAAACTAGCATCCAACCTCATGTGCTTAAGGTGTGGGTGAACAACAACAAGAACACCTTAGGTAAGAAGCTCTAGACAGAAAAAAAAAAAAAAATCCAGCCCCGTTACCTCTCTCTCTATATATATATGTTTCTCTGTTTTAAGTTACCATAATAGCAACCACCATTTGCCTCTAATTGTTTCATTGTCATGCTCTCTTTACAATCCAAAATCAACACAACTGTTCAAGGTTGAGATAAATTTGTGCTTGAAGAATATAAGTACTTATGCACTAATCGTAATTTGTACTTTTGTTTCCAATCTCTGCACTTTTATAACATGGTTTATTTTCATGTCATTTAACATTTTCCTCCAACGAACATTCAGTGTTTGGATATTTTGGCATTTCAATAGGATGTTCTAGACACATCATTAAAGGGTAACCTTCTGTTGCAACTGTAGATGCCAAAAGATTAAAAAAAATGTTAGAATCTTTTCGAATGTATAATTTGCGAGAAAAAAAGAGAACTAATTACGTCAAATATGCATGAAAAAATATCACAATTAAATCCGAAAGATAAATTGAAAAAATACCTTTTTTTTTATGTCACGCCTTAATGAGAAGAGAAAGACATAGGAAAGAGCCAACACGTACAATTGATTGTTCATATCATGCAAGAAAAAAAATACTAAGATTGTAGACAAATAAAAAAAAATGTGTATAAAAATATATATAAATATTTCTTGACACATTTATTAACATATATTTAGTGAAATTAAATTAAATAATTAATAATGTGTTAAAATTCAAAATAATATAAAATAATTAATCCTATAATTATAAAATATGAATTTAATACCTATGTAAGACACAACACACTACGTTATGTATTAATAATAATAAAAGACTCTCATTCGGTTACTAAATCCTTGTAAAGATTAAATATGGAAGTCAATAAAAAAATATTTGTGATTGATTGTTTTGAACCAAATAATAAATATATGATCCCCATGGGAATAGAAATGTAGGAAAACATGGTAAAAAAAAGGAAATTATAACATTTTCTGAAATCAGTAATATGCAAAAAAAAAAAATACTTTTTAGAATACATTCTAGAGAATATAAGATGATTTTCAACAAAAACAAAAGTTCATAGGAGTATTAGAGCCATTGTTATGTTAATTGATTAAAAATGTTATGTTAGATTATAGGTTTAATTGTAAAATTTGTCCTCCTATTTTGTCTATTTCACCAAATTTTTCTTATTTTTTAATTTACTATCTAAGTCTCCAAAACTGATTTTAATGCTTGAGGAAGGACTAAAATCATGGTTCCTAGAGTGAGAAAAACACTCCTTTATCGCTACACCTAAGTGTTCATTTAAATATTTGGTGCAAAATATATTATTAATATAGGTTTTATGTGAAAATAGTTCAAAATTCAAATTTTTTCTATTTTTTAATTTATAATATTTTTATAATCTCATATATTATCTTTTAAAATATAATATATAAGATTAAATTCTATTTTGACATAAATTCGAATGTGTATATTTATATAATTTTTATTTTTATTATATGTTATATTTATCTTTTAAAATGATGTTTGTGATTTGGTGAGAATATTTTTTTATTTATATTAAGATATTCATGTTATTTATTGTAATATAGATAAAAAATATCGTCATTAAATCACATATATAAATATTTTAAAAAATAATAAAATACTATCATTTGATTTGGTGTACATTACTTTATATAATGAAAAGATTATTACTTAAGCTATTTAATTATATGGCATTATTAGTTAAAATTAGATTTGGACCCGTGTGATGTATGGAACAAAAATTTGTATGAATATAATTTTATAGTTTCATGAAATAATATTTTTTTATAAATTAAAATTTATAAGATGATATTACATCTAAAACCTGAAGATTGAGTGGAATGAACCTATGAAGCTATAATGTGATAACAAGTCAGCAATAAACATTGCACATTGTGACATCCTATAATTTCTACCCGAAATTTTGTAAGTGTTACACTTAAATAATTATATATATATATATATATATATATATATATATATATATATTCTTGGTAGAAGTATGTGCATTGGGGGAAAGATACGCGGGTTAGACTAATTAACGAAGAGTAACCCATAACCGAACGGTTATAGATTAATTCGCAATTAATTAGTCTAAAAATTATTGTTTTACGTGCAACTTAAAATTTAACAAAATCAACCTCTGAACCACGCTCAGGGTCTCATTTTGAGCGTTTTGATATATATATTGCCTACTTTCGAAAATGGGCCCCGACAGGTGCAGAGAAACGCAAGAAACTGGAACCAGAGAGGCGGCACGCAAACCGAAGTAGGATTTCAGCATCCAAAAAGGTTCAATTTTTTCTTCCTTATGGCTGAGTATGATGTCAAATCAAAGGAAAAAGGTGGGCCCTTTTGTTCCATTTAAAATAGGACATGTGGCATTGCTTTTTGAAAAAAAAACCCTTTTGTATAAAAAAGCCAAATCTTCTCTCTCATTCTTCAGAAATTTCAGCAGCTTCTTCCCTCCTTCCACGTTGCTTTTTCTCTTCTTCTTCTCCACCATTGAAGCTCCAAATTCCTCTTCCTTTCTACCCCAAATTGCAAGGAAAAGCCATTTTCGGAGTCTTGGAGCATACCTCTACTTCGTGGGGCTTTAAATTTCAGGTAAGGGTGGACTTCTTCTCACTTGAAATTTGTGGGTGTTGGGTTTTTGGGAGCTATAATGGGTAGTTCTACTAGGTTATTGCCTTAGGGTAGTTATTTGTGAAGGAATTTGTTGAAATCATGCTAAACTTGACATGTTTGATGTGAGCAAAACTATCCATGCTGATTTAGGGTTTTATAATGATGCTTTGTGATATATGTATGCTTAAATTGTTGATAGAAAACTGGTAGAGATGATGGAGAGAGTTAACTTAGGGTTAAATGTGAGAATGGTAGTGTTGTGAGTGGAAAAGTGTGAGATTTTGAGGGTTAGAAAAGCCAAATTTGGGGTTAGTGGAAATTGGAGTCTAAGGTGAGTTGATTCTAGTTTAGAATGTCAATTAGGACTTGTAGGAAAGTTTGGGCAGAGCAAATGAGAAAAATGAGTGACAAATGTGAAAGGAAAGAGCCATTTCTAGGGTAAATTGGGTGTTGAGAGGTCAAATTTTGAATAGGTGGAATTTTCACCTTAAAACCAGTTTGAGCAAGTCTAAATCAATGTTATAGACTTGATGAAGATGAGAGTTTACCCCAAAATTACCCAATTCTCATTTTCACCTTTCAAACCTTGAGAATTTACTAAATTGGTGGGTTTTGGATACCTATATTTTGATTTACCTTGGTTTGAAGTTTGTTTTTGGTTCAAACATGATTTAGACATGGTTTAGGACTTTTAGGATCCAATTTGAGTGAAATTGGATACAAGAAAGCTAGGATTCGAAATCTGCCAAATTATGCAGCAAAAGCTGTCAAGTTGGGCAGCAGATTTTACCAAATATGTAGAAAAATGGTTGTGCAGTGCTAGTCACGGGAGACGTAGTACATCTCGTGTTCTAGATACTTTCTAGAAGATTCCAACGGTCAAAATTTATATTTCTGTATTAGGAACCTCCAGTAAAATTTTTAAGGTGATCCAATGGTTAACGAATTGGAACGAAGAGAATGTTACTGGGGCATGGGAGTGGGAAAAACTGTGGAATTTGAATGAGTTTTGTGCAGAGTTCTCTGCCTCCACTTTGTTTTTCTTGGTTTAGGGTAGTTTCATGACAAATGGAATTGAATTGTTTGGATATTGTGAAAGCTTGGAGGGGTTGATGGGGACCCGGTGCTGAGAGGAACGAGGATAAGGGCTACGTAGGAGTGCGTGAGCTCAATTTAAAGGTGGGCAACTGGGGATGGTGTGCATATGCCTGACTTGTGGAAATGATATAGTTGATTTGTGCCATCGCCCGATCGCCACCTAGTACCACATATGACGGGTGCCCCATAATCCGATAAGCTCGATGTGAGAAAGTGTGGAAGAGTCAGTCTTCCTACTTTTGTTAGTTGACCACAAAGTGGTACCTGGAGATATGTCGCGGGGGTCAGGAGACCTTGGGGATGTCAGGTGGGGTGCTATTGCCCAAAACCAAGCTTGACTAATCCCGACCCAACCCGGGCATAGTCAGTCAGTGAGAACCTGTGATGGTACCTAAGCAGGCGAGGTCCTGGCAGTCAACCAATAAAAGAACAAAGTCGACGAAGCACGGAGACTTGTGTGGCGGCTGGCCAGCTATGTATCTTGGGTGGTATATGAAAATTATACTCTGGTAATCGATTACCATTCGTGGGTAATCGATTACAGGGTTTAAAAATGGAGACAGGATGTTAAGTAGCTTCTGGTAATTGATTACCAATTGTGTGTAATCGATTACACAGTATGATAGGGCACTGGTAATCGATTACCAGTTGTGTGTAATCGATTACATAATGCTACCTGCCACTGGTAATCGATTACCATTTATGTGTAATCGATTACACAGTGTAGTTTGTAGATTCCAATGTGCAAAGGCTGAGTAATTCGTTTTTGGGCACTGGTAATCGATTACATACTTTGGTAATCGATTACTAGAGAGGAAATCCCTTGAAAAAGACATTCTGACTATGCGTAGCCATTATGGGACGCATTGTATTGTTACCTGTGTAGTTAGATTTCTTGTGAAAGAGTCTACCCTCTTTCTTTCATCTCTTGTAGATCGCGATGGCAGCGCAGTTGATCTATGATCGCGTTATGATGGAATGCGTAGAGGGTGTTTGGGAGACCCTCAAAGGCAATGAGAGGTGTCGATTCCGTGGCACAATTCGACTCACTGCTACTTCATTAGTACATCCGGAGGAACCCGCACGCACACTTCAGCAGCCTGTGGAGTGGATACTACCTACACCTACTCCATATCGACTAGTTGAGCCGGTTCAAGTGATAGAGGTGTCATCCTCTGAAGAGGATCTTGAAGAGGACCCAGAGGAGTTACCTCCTGAACCTGCTATGGACGCCCTTGACTTACCTGAGGATGATGAAGACTCACTCCCTGATGTTGATTCTCCAGAGGATATTATGTCAACATCTGAGGCAGACTCTACAGAGGAGAGTGGCCCTGGAGGGACAGCGAATAGTGACGACTCTTCATCATAGCAGACGGCTCCTTAGACTAGGCGTACATACTTTTTGTGGGTGGGTGTATCTAGTTCAAACTGCTAGGTTTACTCTTTTGATTTTTGGGTGGGTAGACCTATTGTATAGAAATTTTGATGATTGCATATATTGTGGCTGAAGCCACCACAGTTGTTACCTTTGCTCTGGATGTCACTATGTTGTTTTGCAAACTCCCATATTTTGGACAGTTTTAGATGATAAAAACAATTATGTTTTATCTTGTATTTGAAAAGGAAATGTTAACGAATTTTATTTGAAAAGAGTTTACCGACCGCATCTTATTATCTTTCATGTGACGACCTAAAATGATGGCTGGTATATTTTTAAAAGAGAAAAATAGTTTGGAGGTTATAAATGATCAGAAAGAAATGAATCTGAATAGAGTTGTGAACTGACCATTCAGGACTCAATAGTGATAATTTTCCTTCTGAATTTAATTACCGTGAAATTAAAACAGTGCGAAAAAAAAATCTCCCATGGTTTCTGCTATTTAATTTATTACTATTAAACCAGTCATTATTTAGGGACGCCACACACATAATCCAGTGCAACATGATAGGACCAAGCATGTTGAAGTAGACAAACACTTCATAAAGGAAAAGTTGGATAGTGGGAGAATTTATACACCATTTGTATCCACAGGAAATCAGCTAGCAAATGTTTTAACAAAAGGATTAAGTGGCTCTACATTTTAATCTATTGTTAGCAAGTTGGGAATGGATAACATCCACTCAACATCTTGAGGGGGAGTGTCAGAATCCCACTATATATTTTATTTCTTGTTATAGATAGGATTTAAATCCCATTATTAGGAGATTTGATTAGCTGCATATTTTGTATTTATGACCAAGAATCATTGACCCTTAATTATAGGAATTGACAGCGGGTACAATGATGAGCATTAGTTTAGGAGTTTCTTTTTTTAGATTACCTTGTATTCTATTTAAGAGCACATGCTCTTATATCAATATGACTCAGAAAATTATCCTCTAACACATTCAGAGCATATGATTTTTTAATATAGCATATGCTCTACAAATGGATGCGTACAATATTTCTAGATTGCGCTAAACAACAAGAAAATCATGCAAGTACAATTTACTATTCGAGTACCATCACTACCAAAGAAGATAATTACGTATCAATGAATCAACTATTGCTATTAACTTAAATCATTTCTCCATTATGCTTAAAAATAGTGAAACTAGATGCAATGATTTTGGAAAATGTTTCTCTTAACATATCCAACTACACTGAATTAGTGCCTTTATGTCCACAACAATCTATCCTTATTAATTAAATGCAAATACATTTTATTTTGTTGTCAAGTGCTAGATAAAATAAAGAAACTTCACTACTAAAAAGAAGCTTTTTTACGATGTTCCTTCTACGACGGTCGCGAGAAAACTGTCTTAGTTAATAAGGTGGTGGAATTATCGTAAATATAAGCATTTGGAATGAACTTTATGACAGCGGTTACGTTCAAGACCGTCATAGAAACCAATGCATAAAAAACAATGACATTTTTGAAATTAAATGAAAGTTAATTTAAGATGGTTTTGAAATAAACCCATCTTTAAACCCTAGACTCAGTCTTGCATCATGGCCTCACTGCCGACTCCTTACACTCGTGCCGTCGACTCTGCCTTATGGCAAGACCAAAGTAGCGTGCCACTAAGTTCCTCCCCAACCGCACCACCTTACATCACCCCCTATGGTAGCGCCGATCAATGTGGTGGACCACTGCCTCCTCTACGACAAGCACAACCTCTACGAAGTCTCCTTCAACACACCATCTACACCTTCCTCACCTCCGACCCCTCCTTCATCGACCTGCTCTGATGAAATGAAATATTCTGTTATTGGGTGATCCTTTGAACAGTGGTGAAGCATCATCATAGGTCACCAAACCACCAATAGGTACTATTTTTTTTCCTCTCCCTCTGATGGTTTTTCTTTCTTTGTTTGGTTTTTTTTATGTTTATGGGTGGTTGTTTTGGTTGTTTCTGTTGTGGGGGGTTTTGTTGATTTTGGGAAACTGAGGAAAATTATAGAGAAGGTGGGCTGAAAACCAATGTTAACGTATGATAAGTTAACATTGGTTTCATCCAAAAAACCGATGTTTACTCTAACATCATTTTGTTAACATCGGTTTTTTATTTATTTATTAAAAACCGATGTTGAACTTACATTTTAAAATATATCAAGCGCGAGTCCTATTTTGCTCGCGCTCTCTTCTTCGATCTCCATCTAAGCTCTCTTCTTCTCTGTCTAAGCTTCTTCTTCTTCATCGCACTCGAGACCGTGACAGCTTGCCACCCTACCTAGGTATGTTTCATGAGTCTTTCTTCTAAATACCTAGGTACGAACTTGTGCTCTCTGTAAGGACTCGTTGTTTGTTTCTGCTGCAAGGACCTTATCTAGGTACGTTTCACTTTGCAGTCCGTTTAGGGTGCTCATTCGTGCTCACAGGGTCTAATTTTGATTGAGGTAAGTCATGCTTACTTTGCCAAGTGTTAAGGCATTTGAGGCTTTGACGCCACAAGCCGCTTTATATAAAAATGTGCAAATAGTTTTGCTCAATGTATATTGCCTAAAGCTTTTCCTTTTCAGCATATTCATATGTGTTGCAACCTACCCTTCGGCGGGAGGGCGACGTGTGACTCACGGGTGTGTGTTCCAAGAAAGGAATACGCACGGAGTCGCCACCAACGTTTATTTGAGGAAAACGTCGGAAAAACCGGAAAAGACGTGATCTACAAACTTTTAGTGAAAGGTTCGGGAGTTGTATTTACGCACGGGGAAGGTATTAGCACCCCACACGTCCGTCACAAGAGATGGCAGCCTTTAATCAAATGTGCAAATATGACTTCAATTTATGTTTTCTTCCCTTTTTACATTCTTATGTCTTTTTTATGCCTTTTTATATTTTTGTCTTTTTGTGGTCGACAAGGGCATTTCCCTTTGCTCCTACGTATTCCTCAATTGTGATGAGAAAATCAAACCTACGTAGTTCTTTTGTGAACAAAGTATTTGGTTAAATTGTTTTTATCTTTTTTGCAAAATATGTTTTTATTGAATGAAAGGTCATTTAAGGCATTGGACCATTAGACAATCTTTCGATTCTTTTGAAAAGTGAGAAAACATTAAGGCATTGGACCATTAATGATTTCTTTATTTTTGGAAGAGATAACAAAGTTACATATTGATTTTAGGCTTTTTAGAAATCAACACTTAACCAATAAAAGCGGAAAAGACCATTTCAAGGCGTTGGACCTTTGAAAATGGCTTTTTTTAGGCGATGACAAAAGTTTGGTTTATGAATTGATTTTAGCCTTAGTTTCACTTTGGTTATTAGTCAATTCAATTAAAGAAGAAAATTCCCAAAGAGAAACGTCCGATTGATTTTTTTTGTTTTATTTTACTAAAAGATATTTTTTTGATTATTATCTTATTATTTTACCTCTTTTTGGTTTCCAATGAGGTTACGGCATGACCAAACGGTCAGATTTCATTTTAACAGAAATTAATGGATATTACAATTCAAATGATCGGTGGAAATTTATTTTATTTTTGATTAGGGGAGAAAATGACTTAAGTAAATGACTAAAGCAGGTCAAAAGGGGGTACGGAAAGTAAATGAAATGAAAATAAAAGCACGTGAAATAAATCAGGACCACTAAGGGTACATAGAATGAATTGAAAAGTTCAATTTCGGGAACTTACCGGTTGAAGACTGAATAATGACGAAAATCTTCGCAAAATCACCCACGGAAACGTTACGGAAGCGCCTCGGCTTGGATTTTCTTCACGAAAACAATTTTTTTCACTAATTTCAAGTTATCTCGAAATACTAGGAGGGCAGAACATTTTTCTCCTTCGCTCCTCCCCCTACTTATAGAAAAATAGGGGAGGAGCTTGCCACCCAGCTTGCCCAGGCGAGCTAGGTTGCTTCCTCCAGAAGCAACCGCCTTCTGGAGGAACATCCTGGAAGGCCCATGTGGGCCTGGTTGCTATTTGCACCCCCTTTTTACTAAATACACCCCTGCCTTTTTTTGGTGATTCTTTTTCCGTAAAGTTACGGAAACTTACGAATTTCGTAACGATACTTGTTTTCTTTCCGTAATGTTGCGGAACCTTACGGATTACTTAAACATCCTTTTTTTGCCTTCTGGAACGTTACAGAACTTTACGGATTGCGCACTAACACTTCCTTTTAATTTTTGGCATGTCACGGAACTTCACGGATTGTGCTACAACGCTTTTCTTTTGGCTTCCGGCATGTCTCAGAACTTCACAAATTGCCTAACGATGGGTGCTAAATACCTCGAAGTGGTCAAACGAGGGTCACATCCCAACAAAGGATGGTCCCCAGATGAAATTAGGGTATGACAGTTGCCCCTCTTTACTTGCCTTTTATTTGAGATAAAAGGGAAGTAAAGATAAGACACTAATTTCGTTCGAGCGAAACACCATTCGGCCAGTGAGCCTCCCTACCAGCAGAACCTGCAAAAATTTGAAAATAATCAGTACAGACACATCGTCTTGATACTGTTGAATTTCTTCCTCTTGGTTGATACAAGACGCAGAATGACCATAATTTGTCTCTGCGTTTTGTTGGACACGATCGAGCCTGGGCGACGAGACACAGAATGACCATAATTTGTCTTTGCGTGCCACCGGACACGATTGCCTCTGGATGGCGAAAAGTGATGCAATCCTACTCCGCAAGGGCATTGGATAGAAAAACTCCAAGTAGATTAGGCCAGAGATGCAAGAGAAGGCCCTAGGGTTCTTATGAGCCTTAGGGTAGATTTCGGGCCCATGGGCTAAGTACGAGCCCGCTTATCTTTGTAAATATTAGATTAAGGTTTCATTATTTTTGGTCCTTGTATTTAGGGCTCCATAATGTAGGTAGGGTACCCTAGAAATATAGGATTTTTCAGCCCTTGTATTTTAGGGCACCTAGAATAGTTTTCGTATTAGGGGTAGTTTTGTAATTTCACATGCACTAAGTGGATATTTGATGTGTGTGGTTGGAAATAAATTTAATTGAATTGGTAGAAGCCCAATCCAATTAAATTTTAGAGGGGGAGGTGAGCATTTGCTTACTACACCCCATTGCCACATCATATAGTCACACTTTGTGCATGTCCTTCATGCTTTTCATGCCTCATGACACCTAAGCACACTTAGTGGAGAATCTTGGAATTGATCTTGGATTAGTGGGCTGAACCATAACTAAAATTCACTAATCATAATTAGTGAAATTTTGGCTCCACAAATTCAATTTCAAATTCAAGAGAAATTTGAATTTCCCTCCAATTTTGTGTGACACTTAGGCTATAAATAGAGGTCATGTGTGTGCATTTTTTTGAACTTTGATCATTTGAATATTAACTTCAGATTTCAGAGCTCTTTTTGAGCACAAAATTTCGTGCTCTTCTCTCCCTCTCCCTTCATTCATCTCCTTCCTCCAAGCTCTTATCCATGGTCTCCTATGGTGGTGTGCTTCTTCTAGACTCATCTTCTTCTTGAAGTGGCGTCTCCTCTCTCTCTTCCTTCTCCATTACGCTGCCATTTATCTTCCAAGAAGCAAAGGAATCCATTGATGAAGAAGATCCTAGGCCTACAAGCTACAATGGAGCTTGCATCATGTGGTATCAGAGCATCTTCATCTAGGTGATGTTCTTTTGCTTCCTCTATCTTTTTGTTCGGTGAATTCTCTTTAATTCCTTGTTCTTCATCTTATTCTCCATGTATATCCTCCATTGTCTTGTGGTTTGGTGCTGTTTAGAGTAGATTAAAAAAAATAAACCGATTAAATCTTAGATCTACACTTGTTCTTGCATTTCTATGGTTCAAATTTTGTAGATCTACTCTTGAATCTTGTTTTTGTGTTGATTTTAGGTTCTATCATTTTTCATTCATAATATTCATGTGCTGAACCTTAGATCTAAATTTTCTTCCAAAATATTGATTAGAAAAAAAAAACACAAAAATCTAAGTGTAAATCACTTAATCCATGTTGTCTTAGAGTCATGTTTAGTCATAGTAATTGTCACATTATGTTCTAAGTTTGTGTTGAATTTTTATTTTGTTGATTGAATTCTAGATACATTTGTTCATGTATTCTTGTCATTCTTAGCCTATCTTTTGAATTTTGAGTCTAATTCATGCATGTTATTTAGTTCATAACATGTTCTAAATCAATTCCTAGAAGTAGTCTTGTTGTTGAACTCTTTTTTGTTTTCTAAGATTCCTACATGATGCCTATGATGAAGTTGAGTTGTGGTGCTGAGTTGTGGCGGGATTTGTGAATCAAATAAGTCTTAAGCTCTCTTGAATTGTGTTATTCAAGATAATTGAGCATAAGCAAACACAAATTGTAACTATCCAAGCCTTAAGCAACATAAACACTACTCTTGATTTCTAGGTTGAAATCGCTGGTGCTGGCAGCTTGAACATACAAACTTGTATAAATTACTGGGAATTGATCACTATGTTTTTTGAGCTTAAAATTTTACTGAATTTTCTAGACATCTGGACCAAAATTATAAAAAAAGAACCAAGCGATTTGGATTAAAGGAAAAAATAAGAAAAATCTCACAAGTTGGCAGAAAAATCAGTGTCCAGGAAAAAACAAAAAAGTGAAAGGAAAGTGTGCTTGTTGTTTTGGCTCAAAATTTGTTCTATAATTGGTGCCTCTTTTATACCAATCCTAGTTCTGAAATTTCAATTGAAAATTATTGTGAAAACAAGTGCCAAAACTAGAGGTTTCTTGAGTCTTTTTTTTAGAGTTTTTCTACTCTACTCTAGAGCCATTCTAGGTTTCTCTTTGAGTCCTAGCTTGTTTTTTTGTGCTTTTCATTGCTTTAATTGTTGAATAATCCTTGGAAATTTGTCTTTTTAAAACTCTATTGGTTTAGCTTTCATTTCATTTTTTTTTTGGTCTTTGGTTATTGCTTGTCTCTTTATTTCCTTGCTTGTGAGTTGCCATATAGGGAATTGGAAAGGAGGATTGGTGCCATATCTTGTAGAATTTGAGTCAAGAAGCAAGGGGCCAACCACCTTAAGAGCTATTGGACTAAGAAGCACTCCAAATTGAGTGAAACACTAAAGATAGAATAGCCACCACAATTGAGGACTTTTTTCTTTGTAATTTTGTAATTGGCAATTTGCTTTGCTTTCAAATTTTGTAACAAAAAGGCCTTTCATTGGAAGTAAGTTGGGAGCCTCCGCTAGGTCACCCTACTTCCATTTGTGTGTAATAATTTTAGGCAATTTCCCCTTAGGATAGTGAGTGTTTTGTTGGGAACCTTAAATAAGGTCATCCAAACACTCCTAGGATCCGCCTAGTTTGCATTTCTTGCACTTTAATTTCTTGCTTATTTTCATAGCTTATTTCCTTTACCCTCCATTGTCAAACCGCCTAGATAGCTTGCCTTTTACCAATTAGTTTTTACCTTATCTTTCACATCTCTTTTAGTGTTTATTTTGGCTAGTTTCAACCATAGTTTATTTTACCTTTTGTTTTCAAACCCCCAACAAGAAAGAACCATAACTTAGGAACCAACATTAGTCTTCATTCTTCATCTAGTGTTAATGGTGAGGGTTCTACTCCTAAGGACCCCTTGTATAAGATATTAGATGAGTTGAGATCCCTTAAGTTGTGGAAAGAAAAACAAGAGAGAAAAGAAAAAGGTAAAAAAAGAGTGGAAGAAATAAGTCAAGATGAAAGAGAGAAAATAAGAGAGGAAGAAAGAAGAAAAATAATGAAAGAAATGAAAAGAGAAAAACATGTCTCCTATAGTAGTCATAACTCTTGCAAGAGCCTAAGTGAAGAACTTCGTGACTATTATGAAGGAAGGCATAGGTCACATCTTAGACCTCACTCCCATTGGAGAGAAAATGAAAGAAAGCCTCAAGAGGTTAACATTAAACTCCCATACTTCCATGGGAAGCACAATGTAGAGGCTAATTTAGATTGGGAAATAAGGGTAGAGCAACAACTTAAAAGGAAGTCTACTTCAAAATCTTATGGCTCTCACTCTTATCCAAAGAAAGACCAAGGTCAAGGAATCTTAGGGGTTAGACCTTCTAAGACCAAAGATGATAAAGGGAAGACAATAGAAAAGCAACCCCTTAAGGCTAGTATGCAAGAGAAGACTAGCTCCATGAAGTGCTTTAAATGTCTTGGAAGAGGACACATTACTTCTCAATGCCCCACCAAGAAAACTATGATTATGAGGGGCCAAGACATTTATAGTAGCCAAGATGAGGCTACTACTTCACCTTCCTCTAGTGAAAGTGAAGAAGCAAAAGGGGAAGAATCTAGTGAAGAGATCTACCCCCAAGAAGAAGGACAACCTTTAATTGTTAAGGAGGAGTGTAAGGAGGTAAGTGTCTCCTCCAAGAGGTTAGCTAAGAAGGAAAGACATTTTGAAATAAAGACAAATATTAAAGAAATTCCCCTTCTTAGACAACCTCCACATTTTCTCCTTTGTAAAAAGACACTTGTTAGCATTGCCACATCTCTTAGGCTTGAGTTTATTCCTCAAGTAAAGGAGTTGTTGGATGAGGGTTTGGTTCACAAGAGATTAAATCCTTGTGCTTTGTTGGTGCCCAAAATAGGTATTATTAGGCACCAAATCCCTAAAATAGGTGGTGTAATGAATGCTTTGCGTGGTGCAACACTCTTTTGTAAAATAACTCGTGCACCCAACATCTTCATGATTTGTGTACATAGGGACTCATTAGGTAGGTTTGTTCTTATTTTTAGTTTCAATAAAAACTTAGGCACTCATATGGGACACCTTAGGTTTGTCATACTTTTTGGTAGGAATAATCAACATGAAAATACAGAAAAAGGTATGTTCTATTGATTTACTTTTCTTAATTTTTTAAATTGTGATCAAAGGGTTCCCATGAACCCTAAGAGAATAAAGGTCATTCCTGAGTGGCCCGCTCCACCAAGTGTAAGAAAAATTTGGGGCTTCCAAGACTTAACAAACTTTTACAAAATGTTTGCCCCATATTTTTCTATACTTGTAGCACCACTCATTGAGTTGGTGAGGAACCATGTTCCTTCATGGGAAGATGCCCAGGAAATGAGTTTTCAGACATTACCTTACTTCAACATACTAAACACCACTAATACATATGTTTTTGTTCTTTTTACAGCTGTTGAGGAAAAAAGCCCAGAGTTTCAAGAATCTCGGGATTTGAGGTCAAATCCTTTTCAAGGGGGAGGGAATGATGCAATCCTACTCCGCAAGGGCATTGGATAGAAAAACTCCAAGTAGATTGGGCCAGAGATGCAAGAGAAGGCCCTAGGGTTCTTATGAGCCTTAGGGTAGATTTCGGGCCCATGGGCTAAGTACGAGCCCGCTTATCTTTGTAAATATTAGATTAAGGTTTTCATTATTTTTGGGCCTTGTATTTAGGGCTCCATAATGTAGGTAGGGTACCCTAGAAATATAGGATTTTTCAGCCCTTGTATTTTAGGGCACCTAGACTAGTTTTTGTATTAGGGGTAGTTTTGTAATTTCACATGCACTAAGTGGATATTTGATGTGTGTGGTTGGAAATAAATTTAATTGAATTGGTAGAAGCCCAATCCAATTAAATTTTAGAGGGGGAGGTGAGCATTTGCTTACTACACCCCATTGCCACATCATATAGTCACACTTTGTGCATGTCCTTCATGCTTTTCATGCCTCATGACACCTAAGCACAGTTAGTGGAGAATCTTGGAATTGATCTTGGATTAGTGGGCTGAACCATAACTAAAATTCACTAATCATAATTAGTGAAATTTTGGCTCCAAAGTTTGGCTCCACAAATTCAATTTCAAATTCAAGTGAAATTTGAATTTCCCTCCAATTTTGTGTGACAATTAGGCTATAAATAGAGGTCATGTGTGTGCATTTTTTTTGAACTTTGATCATTTGAATATTAACTTCAGATTTCAGAGCTCTTTTTGAGCACAAAATTTCGTGCTCTTCTCTCCCTCTCCCTTCATTCATCTCCTTCTTCCTCCAAGCTCTTATCCATGGCCTCCTATGGTGGTGAGCTTCTTCTAGACTCATCTTCTCCTTGAAGTGGCGTCTCCTCTCTCTCTTCCTTCTCCATTCTACTGCCATTTATCTTCCTAGAAGCAAAGGAATCCATTGATGAAGAAGATCCTAGGCCTACAAGCTCCAATGGAGCTTGCATCATAATTTGTCTTTGCGTGCCACCGGACACGATTGCCTCTCGATGGCAAAAAGGTGCGTGAAATGACCATAATTTGTCTCCGCCCACCTCTCGACTTATTGTCCCCGAATGACAAAGGGCGCAGAATCTGCCTCTGCGCGTTTATCACTCGACTTGCGAAATCTGAATGACAAAGGGCGCAGAACCTGTCTCTGCGCGTTTACCACCCAACTTGCTGTTCCTGAATGATAAAGGGCGCAAAATTCGTCTATGCACGTTTATCACCCAATTTGCGAAATCTGAATGGCAAAGGGTGTAGAATTCGTCTATGCGCGTTTACCACTCGACTCGCTGCTTCTGAATGATAAAGGGCACAGAATCTGTCTCTACGCGTTTACCACCCAACTTGTTGTTCGTAAATGATAAAGGGCGCAGAATTCGTCTATGCGCATTTATCCACTCAGCTTGCTGCTCTTGAATGATAAAGAGCACAGAATTCGTCTATACGCGTTTATCCACTCAGCTTGCTGCACTTGAATGATAAAGGGTGAAGAATTTGTCTCTACGCGTTTACCACCCAACTTGTTGTTCCTGAATGATAAAGGGCGCAGAATTCGTCTATGCGTGTTTATCACCTAATTTGCGAAATCTGAATGGAAAAGGGCACAGAATTCATCTATGCACGTTTACCACTCGATTCGCTACTCCTGAATGATAAAGGGCGCAGAATTCGTCTATGCACGTTTATCACCCAATTTGCAAAATCAGAATGGCAAAGGGCGCAGAATTCGTCTATGCACGTTTACCACTTGACTCGCTGCTCTTGAATGATAAAGGGCGCAGAATTTGTCTCTGCGCATTTATCCTTCATTGAGCGTGCGGATAATCACATGTCATCGGGCCTGCCACCTCTGGATGACAAAAGGCACAAAAGACAACATTATTCTCTGCGTGCTATCATGCTTTGAGTCTTATAGATAGCAAAAGTATTTTAAAAGTGCGGGACCAAATAGTTCCCGCATGTCATCGGGCCCGCCGCCTCTGGATGAAAAAAGGCGCAGAAGACGATGTTAGTTTCTACGTGATATCATGCTTTGAGTCTTATAGATAGCAAAAGAAAGTGCGGGACCAAATGGTTCCCGCATGTCATCGGGCCCGCCGCCTCTAGATGACAAAAGGCGCAGAAGACAATGTTAGTCTCTACATGCTATCATGTTTTGAGTCTTATAGATAGCAAAAGAAAGTGCGGGACCAAATGGTTCCCGCATATCATCGGGCCCGCCGCCTCTGGATGACAAAAGGCGCAGAAGACGACGTTAGTCTCTACGTGTTATCATACTTTGAGTCTTATAGATAGCAAAAGAAAATGCGGGACCAAATGGTTCCTGCATGTCATCGGGCCCGCCGCCTCTAAATGACTAAAGGCGCAGAAGACGATGTTAGTCTCTGCGTGCTATCATGCTTTAAGTATTATAGATAGCAAAAGGTGTGGGACCAAATGGTTCCCGCATGTCATCGGGCCCGCCACCTCTGGATGACAAAAGGCACAGAAGATGACTTTAGTCTCTGCATGCTATCATGCTTTGAGTCTTATAGATAGCAAAAAGTTTATACGGATAACCGCTAGGGTATTTCTGCTTGTCGGATGACTCCAAGGTTAGTATGACGGAGATTGTGGGGTGGCCGACAAAAGCGAGGCTCTTACTCCTACGTATCCTCAATGAGGAACTCAGACCTACGTAGTTCTGGATAACTTGTGAGACTAAAAGTAGTCTCGGTGTTTTCTTCACTAAAATGCGAACATGCTTTAGTAAAGAGACAAAACTTCCAACTAATCAGAGCAACATATGCTTTTCGGATGAAAAAAAATGTGTCTACCGGGGAAGGAGAGTATGCTGATGAAATTTTCTCTTAACCATAAATGAGATTTTGGATGTTTAGCATTTTGCTTCTAAATGACCATTTAGAGGAAACACTGGGTTCAACAAAAATAGAAGAAAATCACTCAAAGTGTATTATCAATCTCACACAGGTAAGTGTTTCATCCTAATTCCGAACCATAGATATGTCATGACTTGATTTTGCAAATCATTTCCTATCAAATCAAAGATTACATGCGTGATCATGGATCAATAGGACTTTTCTTGGGGAATGGTGTTTTTTTGGTGGGAACTTTGGCTTTGAGTGTTTTTGGCCTTTTCCTTTTCTTTTTTTTGTTTAGTGTGAGGCGAACAAGTCACCGACGCACAGGATTTTGGTTGGCAATCAAAGGAAGAGGACCACTTCAGGTCGTGGTTTCCCCCCCCCCCCTTTTTTGTTTACTTGGTAGTAACTCTATATTTGTTCAGATGTTGTCTGGTCCAAAAGACCTTTCTGCATATTTCTTCTGTTTTCTTTCGATCCTTGATTGGGAATTTTTTTCTTTTTTTTGCTTTCTCCCACTCTTCGATTGGGAATTTTCTCTTTTTGTTTTCTTCCGCTTTTTTGATTGGGAATTTCCTTTCTTTTTTTCCTTTCTCCCACTCTTCGATTGGGAATTTTCTCTTTTTGTTTTCTTCTAAGGGAAAGGATTGACATTCTCACACTGGGTCAAGGTTTATGGTAAATTGGGACTTTGGCTCAAGGCTTGTAGAATGGATGGACATGATATGTGTCAGGGTGTTGGTCTGGTTCAGGGATAAAAGGGAATGTCCCACATTATTTCCATGACGCAAATGCAGCAATGATGATTTGGAAATTTTATGCAAAACTAGTCATGCATGCACCTATGTGGACACTCAAGTGTCGAAATTTTTTTGGTCATGTGATGCAAGGGCTCAGGATTCATTTCCTCTATTTAAGTCAACCCAATGCTTCCAAAATATGTTCTCTCATCAATTTGTACATTCATTCGAGTCCATTTTTGGGTGTTCAGGAAAATTTTCACAACATTCATCCTTCTGGTGTATACATATTTTTTTTCAAAAGCTGGTTATGATCAGTGAATTTTTTTCAAAGAAAAGCTGGAAGTCATCTCTTTTCAAAAGCATGTTGGTTTCTCAGCTAGACAACTTATTTTTCTTTTTTCTTTTTTCCTTTTTATCATGTGTTTATTTCTTTTCCTTGTTTGTTTTTGTTTTTTTCTTTTCATGAGGTATTTTGCTACCTAAACATGTGTATATTTTTGTGAGGTACTTTTGCTATATACATGCATATTCAAGGTATCTTGCTACCTAAACATACATATATATGTTTTGTGAAGTATTTTTGCTATATACATGCATATCCAAGGTATCTTGCTACCTAAACATACATATATATATTTTGTGAAGTATTTTTTTTGTTATATACATGCATATCCAAGGTATCTTGCTACCTAAACATACATATATATGTTTTGTGAGATATTTTTGTTATATACATGCATATCCAAGGTATCTTGCTACCTAAACATACATACATATATTTTGTGAGGTATGACTACCTTCTGAGCTTGTGCTTGTTTTATTTAAATTCCTAGGATCATGAGCAACTAGGTGCGTCCTACTATAAAAAGTGATCAAATAACAAGCATAGATTCAAAAGGTACTAGGTTGCCTCCTAGTAGCACTTCTTTAACGTCTTGAGTTGGACGCCTGATGACTTGTTGGTCACGGACCTAGTACTTTGCTTACCTTTGGCTTTGGACTTGGTTGCCTATTGGTCGACCATGTGTCGTAGGCAATACTCTAACCTTTTCATGGATGAGCTTAGGGGCTTTGGAGGTGGCGGCGGTGCATTTGTTGCCTGTTGCTGGCCATCCCAATGCTGTTGTGGTGTCTCGCCCTGCGCCTGCCTGGGGGCGCAGTACTTCTTGATGAAAACACGGTTAATGTGGGGCCTAATGACCTTGTTGGGGGTGACAGGCACTTTGTAAAACTGACAGAGGCCCGTAATCAGAGCTGGAAGCCCCAAGACCCTGTTGGACTTCTTCGACTCCACTGGGTGTCTTGCGGGCGCGATCCCTGCAAACAATAGATGACATCAGAAATCAATTGAGCGATGTGCATACTTACCTATGTCATGATGGCGTGACCTTGCTGGGGGGAGCGGGCACCCTGTAGGACTGACAGAGGCTCGCAATCAGAGCTGGAGACCCCGGGGCCCTGTTGGACTTCTCCGAGTCCACTGGGTGTCTTGTGGGCGTGACCCCTACAAATAGTAGATGGCATTAGAAATCAGTTGGAAATAATGCATACCTACCTATGTCGGGACGGCACAGACCAACTGATACTTCTGCAGGGGGAGATCGGCATTACGGTCGTTGGGCAGAATGTTGCTAAGTAGCAACGTCATTTATATTTGTGTAAGAGTGGTCATGTTGGTGCGCATGATCCACACTTGTCTCTTTGCAGCGGCACGGGTGAAATCTTGCCCCGGTATGCATAGTAGCTGCGTGATAGCCTCCTTCTCTGCTTGTACTTGCGCAGTTGGTCGCCCTCCAATATCAGGGGGTGGCCCAGAAACTGATAAAAGGAAACTACTGGCCCCTTAATCGGGAGCGCGAGTCTCGGTTAAGCATTTAAGGGCAGAGGACCTTAAATTATCTTAAGGTGTGGATATGGAGCCCACTGAAAGTGAGGACGCGTAGCCCTCTAAAGGCGAGGGCGTGAAGCCCTCTGAAGGCGAGGGCGTGAAGCCCTCTGAAGGCGAGGGCATGCAGCCCTCTAAAGGTGAGGATGTGTAGTCCTTTAAAGGCGAGGACACGTAGTCCTCTGAAGGTGAGGACATGTAGTCCTCTGGAGGAGAGGACGTCTAGTCCTTTGAAGGTGAAGGTACATGACCCTCTAAAGGTGAGGGTGTGTAGCCTGCTGAAGGCGAGGGCGTGCAGCCCTCTGAAGGTGAGGACGTGTAGTCCTCTAAAGGCGAGGACGTGTAGCCCTCTTAAGGTGAGGACGTACAGTCCTCTGAACGTGGTAGGTACTAGTACCCAAGGGTCCAACCTTATGAGAAAGCAAGAGATCGACTCATCGAGAGGGTCGGTCATCCTAAATTCACAAGATTTGGACATTAGATGTAGGAAATCTATGCAGTTAACATGATTTTTAGGGATGCAGATGCATGCAACCTTTGTCGTGAAATTTGGTAAGTGCGGACTTCATATGAAACAATGCAATGTAATGGAAAGTTGTACAATGTTCATGACATTCTTTCCCTATCTTGTGATTTTGATTTTGATTTTTTTTGGAAAACACAGATTGACTGTCCTTTTGAAAGAGGTGATGATTCATGCAACCTTATCCTATCTTTGCAAATCTCTTCGGGAACTCCCTCAGAGTGTTTGTTTTGTTTGATTTAGTCACTTGACCATTTTGGAGTGACGGCAATGGAGCCTGTCATACCCTAATTTCGTCTGGGTATTATTACTTGATGACATGCAACCTTTGGTTAGCCGCTTTGAGATACTTGGCGTCCTTTGTTACACAGTAAATGAAGTCCTGAGACGTCTCAGAAATCAAAAGGAAGCAGGTTTGCGCGATCCGTGAAATTCCGTAATGTGGTGGAAGTCAAAAAGAGGTGTTTTTGCGCAATCCGTGGGTTTCCGTAACTTCTTCGAAAGCTAAAAAAGAGTAAATACATAATCCGTAAGGATTCGTAACCTTGCGGAAGGAAAATAAGTATCGTTACGAAATTCGTAAAATTTCGTAACGTTACGGAAAAAGAATCACCAAAAAAAAGGCAGGGGTGTATTTAGTAAAAATGGGGGTGTAAATAGCAACCAGGCCCACTTGGGCCCTCCAGAAGGTTGTTGCTTCTGGAGGAAGCAACCTTGCTCGCCTGGGCGAGCTGGGCGACAAGCTTCTCCCCTTTTTTGCTATAAATAGGGGGAGAAGTGAAGAAGAAAAGGGTTCAGCCCCTTAGGCACTTCTCTCTCTCTCGAAATAGCTGAGGAAAATTAGTTCCGTGAAGAAAATCCAAGTTGAGGCGCTTCCGTAACGTTTCCGTAACATTTCCGTGAGTAATTACGCGAAGATTCTCGACCGTTCTTCAGGATTCATCGTTCGTTCTTCGTTTTCTTCAGTCTTCAACGGGTAAGTACCTCAAACCAAGCTTTTCAATTCATTCTATGTACCCGTGGTGGTCCACATTTTGTTTCATGTATTTGTATTCTCGTTTTCATTTACTTTTTATACCCCCTTTTGACGTGCTTAAGCCATTTATTTTAGTCATTTCTCACCTAATCTAAAAATAAAATAAATTTCCATCGATCATTTAAATTGTAACATCCGTTACTTTCGTTTGAAATGAATTCCGATCGTTCGGTCGTGCCGTAACCACGTTGGAAATCAAAAAAGAGGTAAAATAATAATATAATAATCAAAAATACCTTTTAGTAAAATAAAAGCGAAAGATCAATCGGACGTTTTCTCTTTGGGATTTCTCATTCTTAAATTGAATTGACTAATAACTAAAGTGAAACTAAGGCTAAAATCAACTCGCCTAGTCAAGCTCGTCCACAAAAATAGAGTTTTGAAAGTTTATCATTTCAGTTTCTTACCAAGTAAAATGGATCATTTTTAAGGTCCAACGCCTTAAAATGATCATCACACCAAGTAAAAAGAATCACTTGATTCACGCATAAGAAAGAACTACGTAGGTCTGATTTTCTCTCCAAAGGAGGGTATGTAGGAGCAAAAGCCCCGCTTTTGTCGACCTCAAAAAATAAAAAGAAATAAAAGTTAAGATAACACAATTCCACAATTCTAAAAAATAGGTTGTTGTCCTTTGAGACAAACGTAAGAGGTGCTAATACCTTCCTCAAACGTAAATACAACTTCCGAACTTAGAATTTTTATTTTTGACCGGTTTCCTTCGGTTTTTTCCGACGTTTTCCACAAATAAACGTTGGTGGCAACTCCGCGCATCTTTCCTCCTTTGGAAAGCGCACCCGTGAGCCTCGCCCTCGCTCGCCCGCGAAGGGCACGTTGCGACAGTTGGCGACTCCACTGGGGACCTTTTTGTGAGTTAGGCCTATTTTAGGAATTGTGGAATTGTGAAACTTTGGGTGTGCTTTTATTGAACTGTGTAAAATGTAAATAATTGTTGTCTATTTCGCATTCTTTACACTGCATTCTAAACACCCACGAGTTTGAGTAAAAAAAAAAGGGGCCCTACACCCGGGTTCATGGGAATTTAAGGAGTGGAGGTGAATCTATCATCATGCTTGGTCTCTGACTTGCTTGATAATAGAGAAACCTCGTCTAGAGCTTTCTCTCTTTATAATGTGTTGTCGCTGGTATTCCATACCGCCACAACATTATTATCTTGAGTGATGATACCTCTAGAAAACAGCCGTGTGAGTTATGAATTGTTGGGGAGTAGTTATTAGAGACCCCTAGATATTGTCCTAGGTTCCCAAATAGGGGCAAAGAGCAAACACGCTCCGTGCCATTCGTTCTCATGCATTTTTGGTAAATAGCACTAGTTTATAATTTTGCTAGTGATGTTTGGTTTCTTTGGAGTAATACGTAACCTTTTTAATGCTACGTTGAGGCGCCGTCATGCCCGAAACGTAGCATTAAAATTGGATCTCTGCGGTCTCGTATGTGTGAATTACCCCTTTGTGTTGTTTTCTTTCCGTTTCATGCATACGCATTGCATCATTCATGTCGGAGTCTTGATCCACCCCTTTTTTAGGTAAAATGATGAGGACAAATCAATATGGCAAAAGGTTTTATCAAGTCAAGGTTAAAGGTCTAGATGTCACTAGCCTCAAGGAATTAGGACGATTGATGGGACCTCTCCAAAGGCAAGCCTTCCGCAAAGTGTACGGGAAGATTCTAGATTTGACCGTAGCGGAGGTATTTACGGAAGCTGTCGTGTCCCTCCCCCAATACTATGACCAGCCGTTGAGGTGTTTCACGTTTGGGGACTTCCAAATAGTACCAACTATTGAAGAGTTTGAAGAGATATTAGGATGCTCTCTCGGGGGGAGAAAACCGTATCTTTTCTCCAGCTTTCTTCCTTCCTTGAGCAAGATTGCAGCTGTGATTGGGGATTCAGCAAAAGAGTTGGATCGCATGAAGCAAATTCGGAATGGAATAGTGGGCCTGCCACGGAAATACTTGGAAGGCAAGGCAAGGGATATGGCGAGCCAAGAGTGTAATATTTACTTTTTAGATTTATTTACTTTTTTAAGATTACAAAAAAATATCACAAAAGTGTAATATCACATATGTATGTGTGTGAGTGTATGTATAGGTGAAGATTTACTTTGTTCTAAGATTAAACTTTAGATACTTATATATATTATTTAATAACTCTTTTTGTGAAATATAAATTTTATTTGATATAATTTTTAACCATTATGTATATTAAATTCTAAATAAATTTGAAATTTTATTTGTTACAAATTTCAGATACCTGAATATGTAGTATAAAATAAAAAGTAGATTTTTTGTAACAAAATACTAATAAATTCATTTATGTTGGTTTTTCATTATCAAACACACAAAGAACATTTTACGTACACTAATAAGTATCTCATATTCTGTATGATTATTGCAAATACAATTAATACTGAAAATATAAAATAAAAAATAACAAATAATTTAATTTAATCTAATTCATATATTTTTATAAACCAGTAATTACAATTATAAATAAATTGTATAAAAAAACATTTTGAACTTTGAAGCTTTCAGTTTTAAAAGTATAACAATTAATTTAATTAATAAAATATTGTTGAAATGATTATTTAATAAATATCCCATTATACCCGTAAAGTTAATTAAGAAATTAATATTAGCTAAAAATTGAAGAAAACATAATTTATTTTGATTACCTAACACAACAAAAGAAGAAGAAAAAACATGGATCTGGTTAAATGTGAAAGTTCAAAAAACATGTGCTATAATATAAAATAAAAAAGATGTGTGATTATGTGAGAATGAAAGTATAAATAGAGATTATCTTTCCCACAAGAACAAAAATTTTAATTTCTTATGTAAGAATGAATTCACACAATTAATTTGATACTAACAAGTATCTCATATATTTTGCAAGTATTTATAAATACAAGTAAAAAATTATATGAACATTAATGATTAAGTTTCTTATGTAAGAAAGAATTCACACATGAATTTGAACACTAATGATTAAGTTTCTTTGAAAAAATTATATGCCTACTTCAAATCGCTTCCATCTAATAATTTTTGGGAGCACTTATAGGGCAGAAGATTACTATCATTGTGAAAGTCTGTCAAAAGCATCATAGGTCACAATTATCACAAACTATACAAAAAGAAATGTCTACTTTCTTTAGATGGTTCCTAGTTTGGCAATTTAGCAATGAGACTATTGTCATAGAAGGCATAACATGGAAAACATTTTATTTGAGAAAGTATAATGATCCTACTTTCCTTACTGCTAAATTTCCTCACTGAAAAATTGTCATTTATTACCAGTCAACATGTCATTATCAAACATGCATCAATCTTGCACAACAATAACAATAAATAAAAGAGTGTAAGCCTATAATCTTGCACGACACTAACAAAAAATTAAAATAATTAAAAACTATCATCCAGGTTTATATTTTTTGTATTAGTAGTTAGTACTTAGTAGCTTACGACAAGAATCTGAGGCTTCACGTCAAGGACTTGCAACTCAATCTTATGGAGTAGCTCTTCCTCTAAGGCCCTTACTTGATCAAGAATATATACCACCTGTTAAAAAAAAAAAAGAAGCCCCAACCTCATTGAAGTTATTCAATAAAGAGTAGTGTTACAAAACCAGAAAAAAAACGTCATACTTTTGACTATGTTCAGCTATATTCAAGAGTGGTTGTTAGACAAAATAGCATCATTAAAAGATTTAGGAACAAAGTTTTTGACTGCATAACTTTTTCTTAAATGAAATCATTGATAAGGAGAAATTCCCACCTGGCCTCCTGTGTCTAGCAATCCTAGGACATCTGCTTGGCCAAATTATCCATGAATAGAGAGGAAAGCTATGTTGAACATATTTGGAAGCCTGCTGAAAAGTGATTCCAATTTCAGTGGATCTGCTGATTCTAGTACCTCATAGAGCAATTTCATTGTCTCTTTAACCCTTCCTGCAATGTTGCCCCAACCTTTATCAAATCCCCATTCCTTGAACCTGCTGACAGTAATAGAGATTGTCAATTATGATCCTAGCTTTATCAAATCCCCATAATTAAATAGTTAACATTTTATTGCTAAAGGTTGAAGGATGTTTGACTTTACTTTTATATATCATACTTTTGCCCATATATTTTTTTTTCGGCATAGTCACTATATTCTTTATTATTTTAATTAAAACTAATATAGACACTTTCTTTAATATAGCATAAGGATAAATATCTTGAGTAAAAACTACCGAAAGTAAAATCTAAATAAACAAATCCTATTAAAACCAATTGGTAATATATTGATAGTATCCACTTAAACTAATATAAAATAAAAATTGAAGTAAATTAAATTCAAAATAGATAAAAATTGTGAGGACAGAGTGCTTCCATGTAATTTTATTTCTTATGATAAATACAAGAATAGGCACCACAATATAAGATATAGAAGAAAAAAAATGAAAATGGAAAGCAAAAATATGTTACTATTTCTCGACCCATGGCTGAGAGCTCTACAGGATTGGCGCCATCAATTCTTATGCACTATGAAAAAAAAAGGAAATAAAAAGTTTAAAGCATAATATATCAAGGCAATAACATATCAGACAGTGATGCATAAAAATAGCAACATAAATAGCTACTAGAAAGATGCATATCATAATATATGAAGATGTGGAATGCTAATGCTACATTCATAACAGTTAAAATCTTCATTTGGTGAGAACTTAAACCAGACCCAGTTCTAAGGAACTTGCTGCTAAGCCTACCCAATTGTAAACTTGTAAGTTGTTTGTAAACTGGAACCAAAATGGAAGCAGAAGAAAATGGATACAAAAGATAGAGCAAATTGAATGTGACTTCTATTGATTCTTAAAATATCAAGAAAACATCTTATAAAATTTTGTGTAACTGATGTATTGAGAGTGCAATCATGCAATCATGCAAGCAACAACCACAAACAGGTGGAGTCTAAAAATTCGAAACTATTTAAAGAAAAACAAGGTGCAAGGAGCAGGAAGAAAGCAAGCATGAAGGAAACAGGGGTAGCCACAACAAACCTATGACCTTGCATTGCACATTCTGAAATAGATGTCCAAACAAACACACCAACATATAGAGGAACAACTGTGCAAAAACATCAGTAAGCACTGCTTACCAACCTCAAACTAAAACAATTGGGTCAAAAAACTAAGCCGACCCATGATTCAAGTCTTCTTGCAGCAAAACAAATGATAAAATTGTAGTAAAATCAGGAAAGTAAAACAAATCAGTCCAAAACACTTCAGATTGAAAATAATCCCAGGACAAAACACCAGCACGAAAAACCCTTCCTTGTTCAGACAAACCAAAGTATGAAATTTTTTTATACCCAAATCCAGCCCAAATAAATAGATATTAATGCATAATGTTATATTATTTATTAAGCAGGTCTTCGTATTTCCTTTTCCTTTGTGTTTGTAGCTAACTAACTTCAACTTCAATTCCACACCATTACCACACTAGTGAAAGAAAAGTTACTAATTAGGTCTTCATATTTCCTTTTCTTGTAATCCATAAGTTTGGCCAATCCAAAGTCCCCAACAACAGCCTCAAACTCTTCATCCAACAATATGTTTTTAGCCTTCACATCACAATGAATAATCTTTGGGTCATAATGATCATGCAAATATGAAAGACCCCTTGCAGATCCCAAACCTACTCTTTTCCGAGTTGGCTAATCGAGGGGTTCTTGATATGGAGGACGCTCTAAAATAAAGCAATTAAAAAATTATAAGACAATAATAAACATTTAATGACTGAGAATATAACCAGTATGGGTGGGCCAATAATACAAGTAAAATTTTCTTAAGCATAGAATGTGTCACTATGCACTCCTTGGGGTTTCCTCTAGTTTAGGAATCAGGCTTATACAATTTTCATAAAACAGCTTAGTTTCTTATATCTTTACATGGTCGTCTCTTTTTTTTTGAACTTGGGAATTTCTGGAATAAACTTTCCCCAATAAATTGCCCCCCAAAATAATAAACTTGAGAATCCCTTTTTGTATAATTATGAATAGAATGTGCCACAGCTCGAGCATCCAATAATTATACTACTTTCATAACCATAGGCTAAAGTAGAACTATGGGAGAAATGGAAAATAAGAACCTTGTTCCTTGTAGGGTGGGTAGGGGGAAGGGGGCAAAGAAAGGAATAGAAGAAATAAGGAATCAAAATGACATTAACAATTGCTAAAAAAAATAAAATAGAATATCTACCTCTTAAGCAAGAACTTGAATAAGATGAAGAACCAGAGCCATCCAGCATGAGATCCTGCGTAGGAACCAACTTCACAACCTGCTCCAGAGCCTTACCTTGATGAAGAAGACCCAGAACTTGAATAAGATGAAGAACCAAAGCCAAAGCCTTAAAACAGTGATGGAACTACTGAAAACTAGTCCTCTGTTGTTGGTCCAATGAATAGTTATTATTGTAGTAAAAACATAACAATGAGATAAAAGTGAAACACACTGAGAAATTTCATCGAACAGATCGAAGGGAGTAAACCAAACCTGCAAAGATTTATTTTCATATCTCCTCATCTAAATGCTATTAAAAATAGAGCAAACATGTTTAAGAGGAAATACCAATTACTTTGGAATTGCTTAAACTTGCTCTTCCAGAAGGCACTTATCATCCTAACTTAGAAAATGACGCTGACTTTTCTAGGGTTTTGCAGTGCGTTGTGGCGATGGAGACATTGTCAAGGATGGTGTCGACTATGACGTTGGCAAGGTACTTCTACTCGTTGAAAGGGAGGCCGAGCTTGTTGTAGTTGTGGTTGCCGAGGATTTCGCAGATCTTGTTGTCGGAGGAAGTGGTGGTGGTGGCGACGGTGGAGGTCTGTTTCACCTCCGCGCACACTGTTACGAGGCGTGACGATTTAGTATTTGGGGATTGGGAGAGAAGGAATTTGGGAAGGATGGGGCTGTGTGTGGGTTGAGGAGAGAAAACATGGATGAGGTTTTGTGTTTGTTTTCAGCTTAATATAAAATGGGAAAATATCTAAAGACAAAGACGGTTCTTAAAAACCGTGTTTGAAATGTTGCTTTCAAGGGCGGTTTTTAGAAAACTGGCGTTGAAAGCTTGTCGCATCTTTTACTAAGGCGGTTTTATAAAATTGTCCTTGTTTTAGTGTCATAAAATCTCACTTTTGCAGTAGTGTCAATTGCAATCTATGTTTCAATTGAAGATCCTTGGCCCTTCGAAATATTTTCTTGGCTTAGAAATAGCTAAATCCAGCAAAGGTATCTCACTCTCCCAGAGAAAATACACTCTATCTCTTTTAGAAGATACAAGTTTCTTGGCATGCAAACCTTCCAATCTTCCAATGGATCCCAACTTGAAGCTCAATCTTCATGATGGAGACTTACTCCTTGATCCCTCAGTGTATAAAAGGTTAATTGGTAAATTAATTTATCTAACCATTTCACGTCCTGATATAACATTTGTTGTAAATCGCTTGAGTCAATATATGAAAGAACATAGAGTTCATCACCTAAATGTTGTCCATCATCTTCTGCAGTATCTCAAATCTACTCCAGGACAAGGCTTATTTTCCCTGCTCATAACTCTCTCAAATTCACTGTCTTTGTTGATGCTGATTGGGCCAGCTATGTTGATACCAGAAGGTCCGCTTCTAGCTTTTGTGTGTTTTTAGGGAACAACCTTCTCTCTTGGCGTTCTAAGAAACAACCAACTATTTCTAAATCGTCCACTGAGGCTGAATATCGTGCTTTGTCTTCTGTTACTAGTAAAGTTGTTTGGTTGAGAAAGTTACTTCTTCACTTTAATATCTGACATTGTATACTGATGTTTATATTTCTTGAAATAATTTATTATTTCCTTGTTTAGGCTTAGTTGCTTACCTATAAAAGGGAAATCAGAGATTTTACTATTCACACACATTTCCTTTTCTCAAAATGGTATCAGAGCTCCAAGTCTTGGGAGCTCTGTTTCCAGTGCTTGATATCAACATGCCTCTGTTTACTCCCTTTATCGTTGCAGCCTTCAGGACAATTGATCAGAATAGGAGGAGTGTCTTTCCTCTACTAGTTTGATACCATAAGAATTAGGGCGGATCTCCACCCTACATGTCACCCTAATACCTAGCATGTGTAGGCCACTCTTTGGCACTGGCACAGAACAGCTCGTCAACATGCCCTTTGACTATCCCAGGGGTCAATTTGACTAAATCTAGTGTTGTGCACTCTAGATCTACAACGCCACTCTTTCCTATTTTTTACAGCATTTTTCTTATGCTAACGGGCTTCTAATCATGGCAGAGGAATAAGTTATCACCTTGGGTCTTGACGACCTTCCAAATTTGGTGGTTTTTATCAACTTGATGGTCACAACTATCTACAATGGGCACAGTACATTCTTACAACTTGCAAAAGGCATATGATGTTAAGCCATATTGAAAGTTGTGGTCCAAAGTTTGAGGCCTGGGATAATGAGGATGCTCTTATCATAAACCTGGTTATGGCACTCTTATTCAAAAAATAAGCTATAATTGTATGTTTTCTACCTCAATTTGTGAAATGCGGGAGAATCTTAATGAGACATACTCCATGAAGAAGAACTTTACTACCTACTATCAAATTGAAAGCAAGATTTTCAATACTAAGTAAGGAACCCTCCCAATCAGTGTTATTAAACTCGGCTCGGCCCGACTGGTTGAATCGGAAACCAGACCCTTAGCCGAGCTGATTCAATTGTTGGATCATTTCTGTAAGTAACTCGTTGACATGTCATCAAACCTAGTGCCAAACTAGTGTAGTTGACTCGGAGCAGACCGCAAAATTCCCCTAGGTAACTGTATTTTCACATCTTTCCCTCTCTGTCTCTGCAAAGACAGTTTTTCATGTTCTCCGATGTTGCAAGCTTGCAGCCTAGTTGTAGCTTTCACGCTTTTTTCTCTAATCAGTCAAATGCTACACAATTCATATACTAAAAGCTACCAAATACTCCTACGTGGCATTGCTAGAAATCGATAGCCGTCAACCTTCTACGTGAGATGTGCTTACCTTACCACACTAAAGCTAGTACTTTACAGTTTCTACCATTTGTTGTCTGACTTTTCTCTATATCCTTTATATTTACTTTTAATATGGGTAATTTAGTAATTTTAGTTAAGATAACAAATGATAATAAAGAAAAAAATTAATTAATAAATAATTCAGAATGGAATAAATTTTAAAAAACATAAAATATGATGAGACAAATATTTTTTAAAGCATAATTTGTCTTTGGAAACTTCAATGAATCTCAAATTAATTGGAATGTAATTATATTTCGATAGTAGCTGTTAGAAAATTTAATTTATATAATCGAAATGTCAAATTGCAGTAGTCAAATTTATAGAAGTTTGATTATATTTTCATTTATATTTTTAAGTATAAAAGTTTACAAGTTATAAATTATTTATAATTTTTTAATATAGACGGGTCATATGAGTCAACTAGTGACTCATTGGGTGTCACCATAGAATAGAGTAATAGCCACACCTAGCACCACCTTTCTTTGTTTCTTTGTTTCTTCTTCTTCTTCGCATGTTTTAAGATGTAATGAAATGCATGAAGGGACAGATCGAGGGAATGGCCAATCTGCTCCTTCATCGCCTCTAGCATTCATGTCAATACTCCCCTGTCAACAACAATTATAGAATAAAATTAATACAATTTATGTAAAGAAAAAGGTAAAAATAGAAATCACTTTTAAATGTTCAACTCATCAAACCATATCAATGTCAAGAATTTGAAGATTGGGGAAACGCTTGATCACTTCTAACCTCTCAATCCAATCCCTAGTATAATCTGAATAGCCCAATTCTAGGTGGGTTAAATTTTGAAACTCAAGAATCAAGTCCGCTTCCTCTTTGTCCTTCATCACAACAACAAAACATCAGAAACCCCTTCTTCCTTAAAAATATGGAAAGTAACAAAAAAATATCACACTCAGTAGGACCTAATCTATGTGCAGAAACTTCACATTATTAATAACCTCCAATAGAACATGGCCTATCGCAATCGTGGCTCTAACCAACTTAGGTAATCTTTCAAACCTTGCTTCAGGACCACTAAAATAAAGATGGCTCACGCACAAGAACTTGAGATTCAAACTCCCACCAGGAAGCTTTGTCGTATCCCTACACTCTAGTATAAATGATTGCAAATGCAAGGTTGTTAGTAAGGGCAGATCAACAGATGAAAAATCGAACAAAAAAGGGTTCTTATTTAAGCCCTCAATAAGTTTGAGCACCACAAGGGTTTTGCAGTTAAACAAGGCCCAACATCTTAGTTAGAATAGTGAGACTCGCATGATAAGTTGAGCGTTGGTTTGTAGTTTTTTAAGGCAACGAATGCATGTGCATGGAGATTGGGGTTTAAACGAAGGTTTAGTAGACATACCTGATAAGGAGGATGTAGATGCCATGTTTGAACGAGAAAGAGGATAGCTTTCAACGATGAAGAATCCTAGTCAATCTTGTGAGCAATGAACACCTGTGCCTCTGTATCTTTACCGGCTTCGTGGGGATCTCCACGGTGATGGAGGCACGGACAGAGAGAGAGAGAGAGAGAGCAAGGAGGAGAATTTAGGATTTTCTAATAGTGAGGGAGAAAGAGATTAAAAAGAAGATGAAAATAAGGAGTGAGAGAGAGCCCGTTCACATTCCCTAAAGACATTGTATTTTCGCATTGTAGAACCGATGTCGTAATTCATTTTCAAAGAAGATTTTGATAAAATCCTCTTTGAAAATTTCCAGTTGTTTACAAAAATGTCACCACTTTACTTATGACATCAGTTTTTGTACAACCATAATAAAACATGCATCGTAGAAGACCATTTTTGTGGTAGTGATTTTATCATTTTATAAAAATAAACTCTATTTTACTACCTATCAAATGAATAAATAAAACATTTTTTAAGAACATATATTTATTTTATTTGCCTATTTATTTATTTAATTCCAAAATCTTCATTATTTTTCTAAAACTCTATTTATTTTTAAATATAATCCTTTTTAATTTCTTTTAAGAAAAAAAATGGGGTGTTTAAAAAGGTCAAGAGAGACACATGGGGTTTAGAGTTAGGGAGTGGTCCTCGGAAGGGATGTTAGGGTGGTACTTTAAGAGTTGAAGCTTGAGTTGCATTTGATATATTTTGTGTTGAAACAGCAAGATCTATAAAATAGAAAGAAAAAAAAAAGGTGAAAACAAGGTTGACACATTTCCCCTCAGCTTGCAACTTTTGCATATAACAAACAACAAATGAATAAAAGGAAATGAAATAACATTGGAGATAAAATAAACCCTAAAGCCTCTTCATATACCGAAACATCACGGGCAGCATTTGAATATACAAGAGCAGTGTTGCTACAATAGACATCCTAGTTTTGAAGAGAGTGAGGATGAAAGAGAAGAGAACAAATGAGAAAGTGAAGACTAGAGTATAGAAAAAAAAGGGGAGAGCAAGTACAAGAAGAGAAGGAGAGGGACCAAGGATAAGAGAGAAGAGAACAAGGATTAGAACGAGAGAGATAGAGAAGACAACTATCATGGAAGGTGATCACAATAAAAGTAAGGCTAACAACTGTGCATGTTTAGTATTCTAAAAAAATTATGATGACATATGCAAATATTAATGCAATTGGTAGTGACTCGCTACAAACAATCAAAGTAATGGTCCCTTAAACCACATCTTCAATCGGTCCTCAAAGAATCCGTCCATTTATTATTCAGATGAATTAACTGGACCTCATATTAAAGAACCACATTTATTATTCAATAAATTAAAATGTTTTTAATGCATAGTTTGACTTTGTCAAACATAAATGCATTGTTTAGTTGAACACATATTTGGAAAGGGGTGGTGAACCTTAAAAGTAATTAAGCTCTAGTATTAAGTCTTAGTTTCAAAGTTGATCTAAAGAACTAAAACTTATGGAAGTGTCTTAGGATCTCAAGGAAGAAGCAAATGCCCTAATTATTGTGGTTATAAATGGTTAAAAATAATGGTTGGTCCACCAAAAACCACATCTTTAACTTGTCCTTGAAGAATCCATAAATTTATTATTCAAAACAATGAATCACACCTTGTATTAAAGACTCTCTTTTATTATTCAAATAAATTAATCATACCTATTAAAGACTTACTTTTATTATTCAAATAAATTAATGCGTCTTTAACATATTGTTTGACTTTACCCTAAAAGAGTAAGATTACAATAACATCCCTTGCGGTTTCTTGAAATTACATATAATACTCCTCCTTTTTTACACCAACACTAAACCCCCTTGTATGAACACCATTGCATTGAGACTCCTTACAAATTACATTATCTCCTATTAAATGTTTACAAAACTTGACACTGTGTACCCCTAGTAGGGGTTGTTGTAATAGTAAACAAAGTAAGAGAATTAATCATGAAAGAATGTGTATTTAGGAGGTTTTGCTCTAATTTACTCAAACTAAAATTCATTTGTTTAGCTGAATGTGTATTTAGGAAGCGATGATAAAATTTAAGTGCCATTAATCATGAAAGAACCAAAGATCTAACTACGATGGTTATAAAAAAAAATTACATTGCTTAGTTAGAATAATTTGCTTGTTTAAATTAAGTTATATGTACTACATAATCATAAAAAGAAAAAAAGATTTGAAAGTGAATATAAAGTAAAACAAGTCATTTCAATCATAGGAGAAAATTAATTATTAATATTCTAGCATATTCATTGTTTGTTGAGCATATAAATATAATATCAATTATGGATTTTCTCATTAATATATAATTTTTTTTCTTAATTTGTATGAAAAAACTTCTAGTGTCAATTATTTTGAAAATGGAGGAAGCATGTTTCAAGAAATGTGTTATAAGATGTGTCGGCATCAATCATAATGACATATATTTCAATTGTATTATAATTACAAAATTACTTGAAAAATATTTATTGATAAAGTCTTCATTGACAATTAGATTTAAATTTACAATCTTGTAAGATATGATTTTAATCGACTGGATTAGTTTTTGTTTGCTATTATCAATTAGTATTATAAGCAATAATGATCCCAGATTAATGTTTTCCACCGACAAGAAATTTATGTCTCCTCAAAAAACCATTAATGTTTCTATAAAAATAAAAAAACTAATAAAAAATTACCGAGGTAATTGGATTTAGTACAAGGATAAAGAATTAAGAGTCGCGAGGGTTGGGGGATCAGGGAGAAAATAGAGAAGTAGAAAAAAAGTGTATGAAACTGAAACTATTATTTGAGAGAGAGAAAGAGAGTTCATTCAACACTTCTTGTTTGTTTCCTCTTCAGCGCTTCCTTATATGCTCAATCATCCACCACCCTTAGCTATCACAACTTTGAAGCCAGAATTCTTCTCATATTTCCAAAATGGAGTTTAAGCAACATGAGGAAACTGAGTTGAGGATGCCCACAGCAACAGCGAGTCACGACAACTTCGGAATACCGCCCTCAAGTCAAGGTGAAGAGGAGCTAGTGGCGGCGGTGATACCAGTGGCGATTCCAGTGACCCCTACACCACCCATCCTGGCTCAAAACAACGACAATGAGAAGTATCATGAGTGCCTTAAGAACCACACCATCAAAACTGGCGTCCACACACTTGATGGATGCATCAAGTTCTTGCCTCTAGGCGAGGAGGGAACCCTGGATGCGCTAAAATGCCTCGTGTGCAACTGCCACCGAAACTTCCATCGTAAGGAGACCCCCAATGACACCTACCTGGTGCCTTACTACTACCACCACTCGTCGTTGCCGTTGGCAGCGTACTATGGGGAGCAGGTGGGCTACCCCCGTGTGCAAGGGCAACAATGCACCACACTGGCACTCCCCTCCAGGTCAAGGGGTAGTGGTGGGGCCCAGTCCTCGAGGGAGGACATGGAAGCAGTGTCAGACCCAACGAGTGGTGCCACTCCTCATGGCGGGTCCAACAAGAAGCGTTTCAGGACTAGGTTCACCCAAGAGCAAAAGGAGAAGATGTTGGTCTTTGCAGAAAAGCTTGGCTGGAGTATTCTAAAGCACGATGATAGTGTTGTGCAGGAGTTTTGTGCCCAAACTAGCATCCAACCTCATGTGCTTAAGGTGTGGGTGCACAACAACAAGCACACCTTAGGTAAGAAGCTCTAGACAGAAAAAAAAAATCCAGCCCCGTTACCTCTCTCTCTATATATATGTTTCTCTGTTTAAAGTTACCATAATAGCTACCACCATTCGCCTCTAATTGTTTCATTGTCATGCTCTCTTTACAATTCAAAATCAACACAAATGTTCAAGGTTAAGATAAATTTGTGCTTTAAGAATATAAGTACTTATGCACTAATCATAATTTGTATTTTTGTTTCCAATCTCTGCACTTTTATAACATGGTTTATTTTCATGTCATTTAACATTTTCCTCCAACGAACATTCACTGTTTGGATATTTTGGCATTTCAATAGGATGTTCTAGACACATCATTAAAGAGTAACCTTCTGTTGCAACAGTAGATGCCAAAAGATTAAAAAAAATGTTAGAATCTTTTCGAATGTATAATTTGCAAGAAAAAAAAGAGAACTAATTACGTCAAATATGCATGAAAAATATCACAATTAAATCCAAAAGATAAATTGAAAAAATACCTTTTTTATTATGTCACACCTTAATGAGAAGAGAAAGACATAGGAAAGAGCCAACACGTACAATTGATTGTTCATATCATGCAAGAAAAAAAAATACTAAGATTGTAGACAAATAAAAAAAATAAATGTGTATAAAAATATATTTAAATATTTCTTGACACATTTATTAACTTATATTTAGTGAAATTAAATTAAATAATTAATAATATGTTAAAATTCAAAATAATATAAAATAATTAATCCTATAATTATAAAATATGAATTTAATACCTATGTAAGACACAACACACTACGTTATATATTAATAATAATAAAAGACTCCCATTCGGTTACTAAATCCTTATAAAGATTAAATATGGAAGTCAATAAAAAAATATTTGTGATTGATTGTTTTGAACCAAATAATAAATATATGATCCCCATGGAAATAGAAATGTAGGAAAACATGGTAAAAAAAAGGAAATTATAACATTTTCTAAAATCAATAATATGCAAAAAAAATACTTTTTAGAATACATTCTAGAGAATATAAGATGATTTTCAACGAAAAAAAAGTTCATAGGAGTATTAGAGACATTGTTATGTTAATTGATTAAAAATGTTATGTTAGATTATAGGTTTATTTGTAAAATTTGTCCTCCTATTTTGTCTATTTCACCTATTTTTTCTAATTTTTTAATTTATTATCTAAGTCCCCAAAACTGATTTTAATGCTTGAGGAAGGACTAAAATCATGGATCCTGGAGTGAGAAAAACACTCCTTTATCACTACACCTAAGTGTTCATTTAAATATTTGGTACAAAATATATTATTAATATAGGTGTTATGTGAAAATAGTTCAAAATTCAAATTTTTTCTATTTTTTAATTTATAACATTTTTATAATCTCATATAATATCTTTTAAAATATAATATATAAGATTAAATTCTATTTTGACATAAATTAGAATATGTATATTTATATAATTTTTATATTTATTATATATTATATTTATCTTTTAAAATGATGTTTGTGATTTAGTGAGAATATTTTTTTATTTATATTAAGATATTCATGTTATTTATTGTAATATAGATAAAAAAATATCTTCATTAAATCACATATATAAATATTTTAAAAAATAATAAAATACTATCATTTGATTTGGTGTACATTACTTTATATAATGAAAAGATTATTACTTAAGCTATTTAATTATATGGCATTATTAGTTAAAATTAGATTTGGACCCGTGTGATGTATAGAACAAAAATTTGTATGAATATAATTTTATATTTTCATGAAATAATATTTTTTTATAAATTAAAATTTATAAGATGATATTACATCTAAAACCTAAAGATTGAGTGGAATGAACCTATGAAGCTATAATGTGATAACAAGTCAGCAGTAAACATTGCACATAATCCAGTGCAACATGATAGGACCAAGCATGTTGAAGTAGAGAAACACTTCATAAAGGAAAATTTGGATAGTGGGAGAATTTATACACCATTTGTATCCATAGGAAATCAGCTAGCAAATGTTTTAACAAAAGGATTAACTGGCTCTACATTTCAATCTATTGTTAGCAAGTTGGGAATGGATAACATCCACTCAACATCTTGAGGGGGAGTGTCAGAATCCCACTATATATTTTATTTCTTGTTATAGATAGGATTTAAATCCCATTATTAGGAGATTTGATTAGCCGCATATTTTGTATTTATGACTAAGAATCATTGACCCTTAATTATAGGAATTGACAGTGGGTACAATGATGAGCATTAGTTTAGGAGTTTCTTTTTTTAGATTACCTTGTATTCTATTTAAGAGCACATGCTCTTATATCAGTATGACTCAGAAAATTATCCTCTAACACATTCAGAGCATATGATTTTTTAATATACATTATGCTCTACAAATGGATGCGTACAATATTTCAAGATTGCCCTGAACAACAAGAAAATCATGCAAGTACAATTTACTATTTGAGTACCATCACTACCAAAGATGATAATTACGTATCCATGAATCAACTATTGCTATTAACTTAAATCATTTCTCCATTATGCTTAAAAATAGTGAAACTAGATGCAATGATTTTGTAAAATGTTTCTCTTAACATATCCAACAACATTGAATTAGTGCCTTTATGTCCAAAACAATCTATCCTTATTAATTAAATGCAATTACATTTTATTTTGTTGTCAAGTGCTAGATAAAATAAAGAAACTTCACTACTAAAAAGAAGCTTTTTTACGATGTTCCTTCTACGACGGTCGCGAGAAAACCGTCTTAGTTAATAAGGTGGTGGAATTATCATAAATATAAGCATTTGGAATGAACTTTATGACAACGGTTATGTTCAAGACAGACATAGAAACCACTGTATAAAAAACATTGACATTTTTTAAATTAAATGAAAGTTAATTTAAGATGGTTTTGAAATAAACCGATCTTTAAACCCTAGACTCGATCTCCCTACACTCGTGCCGTCGACTCTGCCTTATGGCAAGACCAAAGCAGCGTGCCACTAAGTTCCTCCCCAACCGCACCACCCTACATCCCCCCCTGTGGTAGCACCGATTAGTGTGGTGGACCACTACCTCCTCGTCCAGAAAACCGATGTTTACTTTAACATCATTTTGTTAACATCGGTTTTTTTTTTTTATTGAAAACCGATGTTGGACTTACATTTTAAAATATATCAGGCGTGAGCCCTATTTTGCTCGCGCTCTCTTCTTCGATCTCCATCTAAGCTCTCTTATTCTCTATCTAAGCTTTTTCTTCTTCATCGCACTCGAGACCGTGATAGCTCGCCACCTTACCTAGGTACGTTTCAGGAGTCTTTCTTCTAAATACCTAGGTACGAACTCGTGCTCACTGTAAGGACTCTTTGTTTGTTTCGGCTGAAAGGACCTTATCAAGGTACATTTCACTTTGCAGTCCATTTGGGGTGCTCAGTCGTGCTCACAGGGTCTGATTTTGATTGAGGTATGTCGTGCATACTTTGCCAAGTGTTAATGCATTTGAGGCTTTGATGCCGCAAGCTGCTTTATATAAAAATGTGCAAATAGTTTTGCTCAATGTATATTTCCTAAAGCTTTTCCTTTGCAGCATATTCATATGACTAAATAGTTTTGTGATCATGTTAGCCACTTGATTTAATGCATGTATATGTTTACACTAATTTGATATCATGTGTTCGATGAAAGGTTCAAGCAAAATTACCTCATATCAAACGAGACTGGTTTTGTTACCTAGTAGTGGTACTGGATACTTTAGCTGATGATAGGAGCTGTGCTATATGGTGTTAGCCAAAATTGACCACAAGTTCACTGCAATTAACCAAAATCTAATTAGATAAGCTACATTAGAGGGATAGCTAGGGGAAAATATGTGTGTATCTATATATATATATATATATATATATATATATTATATATATATATAGAGGGGTAGATAAATGTCTTGTATCCATGTCTGAACTTGTCCTCAGTATTGAAAAAATAAAATTGTCCTTTACTCCTTGCTATTCTTATCTCCCTTTTATTGAAAATTTGATTTCTTCTTGTTGTTTGTGAAATAAGATAAAGCATTTTATTTTCAATTTAAATCATAGCTAGAGGTTAGTGCTTTTAAAGTCCATTGATGGGACTAAAGAGTCTAATAATCTCATTTGGATGGTATACTCTAAGAGGGGACATCTCTGCTAACATTTGGATGATATATCGTCTTTAAATATCATTTTTGATTGTACAGGCTAGATCAATTGGAGTATGCTTTAATACCACTTAAAACATCCATGGTTATTTAAAATCTCTGTTGACTTTTGTCTTAAAACACATTTGAGTTGCGATTTAAAGTGACTAGCTATGGAAGACTAACATTTTTTTTCTTATTTAAGATTGAGACAGATTTATATTGTTAATTTTCTCTTAGTTAATTGCTAACTCTTGGTTCATTTTTCGTTGCATATCTTTTACTTTCAACTTGTAAATAATTATCAATCTTTTCATTTTTCTTTCAACTAAAGTCTTGCCACACTACTGCCAAATGATCTCAGACTTATAGTTGCTAATTTATTGTTGTAGACTAACAGGAATTGGGGAATGGATTTACAAATCATCATGCAAGTATCTTGAACATGATTTGGGCATTTGAATTACATATATTCTACATGTTTTGCTCTGCTATTCTTGCTGTCGTATTCTTTTGTTGTTCAATTTTGATCAAGTTTCATCATGAAGATGTTCCTGCTCTAATGAGGCTTTGGACAATCTATGTTCTTAGGCTCTTAGCTAAGATTTTAGATTTGTTAGTTAACTTTTGTATATTTTGACATATACTTAGTTACAATTATTCTGAAGCTTACTTTATCATTTTGACTAAACTATATATCAACTAAAATTTTGTTTAGCACCCCCCTTTACCTTCCCCAATAGGATTGCAGTTCAGCCCAACAAACAATTAAGCTACAATTCGACCCATTTTGTCTTAAATATTTGTATGTTTAAATGCAGTTCCTTGGAAGTTCAAATTGCTGGAGGAGCTTGAACGTGGTGAACAACTCATTGGAGATGGCACAGTTAGCTATGGAGGACATACTGACCCAACTGAAGAAGGAAATGGCCGCATCTTGGAGGACATACCTTGGATCGAATTGCATATTTGTTGTATGCAATATATAGTGTGTAATGCTTTGTGGATCCATCCTTTTGAACTCTTTTATATAAGTAGTATTTTCCCTTATAATTACAAAGGTGCTTTCAATTTTAGTCTCGCTTCTTATTGCAAATATATAGTGTGTAATTGCCACAACCGATGTAGAACGCTGGACATTCTACATCGGTTGTCTAGAACCGATGTAGAATGGTCAAAATTCTAAGACGGGTGTGGCTCGTGACCGGTCTTTGAACCGCATCATTCTAAGACGGTCGTTCAACCGATGTAGAAAGACGTGGGTGTTTCAACAACGCCGGTTACAATGACGCATGTAAACCAATGTAAAAATGCAAATTTAACCGATGTAGAAAGCCAATTTTGTAGTAATGAAAAACATTTTTAGAATATTAATTAATAGTTTTGATTTGATCCAAATAATTGTGTAGGGAATGCTCTGCATGCTTTGAGAAGCAGGATTTCTAACAATCATGTGATTCGCTTTTAAGGATCCCTTTGTTCTTTTCTTTTCTTTCTCTTAGTTTATTCTTCACACTTTTTTCTAGTCTTTTTGTTATAGTAATTTGGTTTGGGATTTCTAATTTGTTGTGTAATCTTTGGATTTCAGAGACTTGGGCAACTCTAACGATTTTGGAACTCTGGGCCTGGAACTTGGTCAGCTACAGCATCTGCAGTACTTGTATAGTTTTTTCTCTTGCCCTGAGAAGTTCAGATATGAGCTTCTTTGTTTTATCTATTCTTTGATTTAAAAACATGTGCCTTTTGACATTATTCAGATAGTGAAATTGAACATGCTAGTTTTTGGATTTTATTTTGTACTTGTCACCGTTATTTTGTACCAAATTATTTGGGAGTTAGTTTTGCAAACACACACGGGATTTTTATGATAACAAGTTGGAGGGGAAGATTCCAAAGTCATTTGGAAAGTTGAAGTCACTTAAATTCATGTAAGAATGTCTATGTTGTTTTGCCAAAACCTTTTATTTTGTTCTTGATTTTTATTCTTCAGTGATGTATAAATTGTTGCATGTTTTACTAACCCATTTGCATTGATGAATTAGGTGGCTGAACAACAACAAGTTGACACGATCCATCCCAAGAGAACTTACTCGTCTCATTGATCTCAAAATCTTGTGAGTTTTCTTTTCTTCTCGTGTTCTATTCTTGTTATTTTATTTAATTGATTTTTTTATCAACTAATTTTAAACCCCCAATCTTGCAGTGATGTTTACAATAATGATCTCTGTGGAATAATACCAATTGAAGGCAACTTTGAATCTTTTCCATGGAAAGGTATAAGATTAATTTGGTAGAGTGTCTAGCTTATTCCTCTACTGGATAGATGACCACATTTGACATGCATGCATGAGACATAATTGATTTGAATGAAATATCCAAAAGATAAAATACACTAATATATTTGCAAATTGTCTTGTTAGAATAGACAGTAAGAAACTTGATTGATAATCAATATATGACAGCACAAAATCTTCACATGTTAAATTTGAAGTAGGAGTAAGAGAAAGAGAGAGAGAGAGAGAGAGAACAATGGCAATGGTGAAGTCTCCCAAGAAGCAAGTGAACCTCTTCTATTCCCTTGACAGTGAAGACCTTGCCCAGAACGTTGCTCTTCAATCACCCCACATCGTTCTTCAAAACATCAAATGGAGGTTTCTCTCTCTTTCTCTCTATCTTTACTCATAATCACTTGACATTGTTGAATTCAATGACTTGTTTTGTGTTTAGATTGGCTTTCAGTCCAAATTATGTTTAAGAGAATGTGGAATATTTGAATTGAAGGACAGGGTTTAAGAGAAATCTATGTTTGGATTTTGAGGAATCAATAAATGAATGTTCCAAATAATTGTGAGAGGAATTGGAAAGGAACCAGAGTGTGTTGTATCCTCTACCTTCTATCTGATACTTACTAAATTACTGTGATGGTGCAACTAGTTGTGACTTGTTAGAGGAATTGAACTGTTTTTGAGAATTTAAGTTTATGATTGGGTTTTAGGTTGTGCGGATTTTATAGCTTACTTTGGCATAGTAGAAGAAACATGCTATTCTAGTTTCATTTGTTCTTAACTTCATGCCGCAGCTTCACACCAAGAACTGCAACCAAATTGAGAATAAAATTTGCATGACCAAGTTTTCATCAGATCAAGCACTTAAAACTTGTTATGACTTTACAATACAGTCAATACTAGGAAAATTGTTTATATCATTGACCTCTATGCTATGTTTCTTGTAGTTGTGGGCTGAGAAGTTCCAAAACAAAACAAATGGTGTGACACCAAGGAGATGGATCAGGTATTTTGCAATCCAGACCTGAGTAAGATAATAACCGAGTGGATAGGAACCATGGATTGGGTCCTAAATACTGAAAAATTGGTCGAGCTACGAAAGGTAGTTACTATTATTTAATTTATCATTCTTATCCTAGTCTTGAATTTTTCGTTGAACATATCTGCCAAGCCCCTGTCTGAAATTGAGTACTTTTTCAATAATTTAATTTAATTTTGAGTACTTTTCACTTCAAGAAAATTGTCTGAAATTGAGTACCTTAACTAAAAAAAACAGTGCTTTCTAATAATCTCATTAGAGTATTATCCTTTCTAAGATGGTTTAGGTAAGAAACATCTTAGAAAGTATCCTTGGTAAGATGATTCTTAGATAAGACCATCTTAGAAAAGAAACTTTCTAGGACGGTTCTTAGCTAGGATCGTCTTAGAAAAGACACTTTCTAAGACAGTTCTTAGCTAAGACCGTCTTAGGAAGTCTTAGAAATTATACTTTCTAAGAAAGTTCGGATCTTGGACCGTCTTAGAAAGTACACTTTCTAAGACGGTCCTAGCTAAGAACCTTTCTAAGACCAACTTCTCCGCAGTTTGCCTTAATTTCCCAAAATCAACAAAATCCCCCACAACAGAAACAACCACACACAAACATAAAAAGCAAACAAAGAAAGAAAAACCATTAAAGGGAGAGAGAGGAAAAAAAAAAGTACCTGTTAGTGGTGTGGTGACCTATTGATGCAATCTTACCCCCCAAGGGCATTTGATAGAAGACTCTAAGAAGATTGGGCCAAAGATGCAAGAGAAGGCCCTAGGGTTCTCATGTGCCTTAGGGTAGATTTCGGGCCCATGGGCTAAGTATGAGCCCACTTATCTTTGTACATATTAGATTAAGGTTTCTTTATTTTTGGGCCTTGTATTTTGGGTTCCATAATGTAGGTAGGGTACCCTAGAAATGTAGGATTTTCCAGCCCTTGTATTTTAGGGTACCTAGACTAGTTTTTGTATTAACGGTAGTTTTATAATTTTACATGCATTAAGTGAATATTTGATGTGTGTGTTGAGGAATAAATTTCATTGAATTGGGAGAAGCCCAATCCTATTAAATTTTAGAGGTGGAGGTGAGCATTTGCTTACTACACCCCATTGTCACATCATATAGTCACACTTTGTGCATGTCCTTCATGCTTTACATGCCTCATGACACCTAAGCACACTTAGTGGAGAATCTTGGAATTGATATTGGATTATTGGGTTGAACCATAACTAAAATTCACTAATCATAATTAGTGAAATTTTGGCTCCAAAGTTTGGCTCCACAAATTCAATTTCAAATTCAAGTGAAATTTGAATTGAAATTCAAATTTCCCTCCAATTTTGTATGGCACTTAGGCTATAAATAGGGGTCATGTGTGTGCATTTTTTCCAACTTTGATTTTTGAATATTAAACTTCAGATTTCAGAGATCTTTTAGAGCACAAAATTTCATGCTCTTCTCTTCCTCTCCCTTTATTCATCTCCTTCTTCCTCCAAGCTCTTATCCATGGCCTCATATGGTGGTGAGCTTCTTCTAGACTCATCTTCTCCTTGAAATGGCATCTCCTCTCTCTCTTCCTTCTCCATTCCGTTGCCATTCATCTTCCAAGAAGCAAAGGAATCCATTGATGAAGAAGATCCTAGGCCTACAAGCTCCAATGGAGCTTACATCATGTGGTATCAAGAGCATCTTCATCTAGGTGATGTTCTTTTGCTTCCTCTATCTTTTTGTTCGGTGAATTCTATTTAATTCCTTGTTCTTCATCTTATTCTCCATGTATATCCTCCATTTAGAGTAGATTCAAAAAAAAAAAAACGATTAAATCTTAGATCTACACTTGTTCTTGCACTTCTATGGTTTAAATTTTGTAGATCTACTCTTGAATCATGTTTTTGTGTTGATTTTAGGTTCTATCATTTTTCATTCATAATATTCGGGTGCTGAACCTTAGATCTAAATTTTCTTCCAAAATATTGATTAGAAAAAAAACACAAAAATCTAAGTGTAAATCACTTCATCCATGTTGTCTTAGAGTCATGTTTAGTCATAGTAATTGTCACATTATGTTTTAAGTTTGTGTTGAATTTTTATTTTGTTGATTGAATTCTAGATACATTTATTCATGTATTATTGTCATTCTTAGCCTATCTTTTGAATTTTGAGTCTAATTCATGCATGTTATTTAGTTCATAACATGTTCTAAATCAATTCCTAGAAGTAGTCTTGTTGTTGAACTCTTTTTTTTTTGTTTTCTAAGTTTCCTACAAGATGCCTATGATGAAGTTGAGTTGTGGTGCTGAGTTGTGGCTAGATTTTTGAATCAAATAAGTCTTAAGCTCTCTTGAATTGTGTTATTCAAGATAATTGAGCATGAGCAAACACAAATTATAACTATCCAAGCCTTAAGCAACATAAACACTACTCTAGATTTCTAGGTTGAAATTGTTGATGCTAGCAACTTGAACATACGAACTTATATAAATTACTGGGAATTGGTCACTACATGTTTTGAGCTGAAATTTTTACTGAATTTTCTAGACATCTGGACCAAAATTATAAAAAAAGAACCAAGCGATTTGGATTAAAGTAAAAATCACACAAGTTGGCAGAAAAATCAATGTCCAGGAAAAAAAAGTGAAAGGGAAGTGTGCTTGTTGTTTTGGCTCAAAATTTGTTCTATAATTGGTTCCTATTTTATACCAATCCTAGTTCTGAAACTTTAATTGAAAATTATTGTGAAAACAAGTGCCAAAACTAGAGGTTTCTTGAGTTTTTTTTTTAGTTTTTCTACTCTACTCCAGAGCCATTATAGGTTTCTCTTTTGAGTCCTAGCTTGCTTTTGTGTGCTTTTCATTGCTTTAATTGTTGAATAATCCTTGAAAATTTGTCTTGTTAAAACTCTATTGGTTTAGCTTTCATTTCATTTTTTTTGGTCTTTGGTTATTGCTTGTCTCTTTGTTTCCTTGCTTGTGAGTTGCCATATAGGGAATTGGAAAGGAGGATTGGTGCCATACCTTGAAGAATTTGAGTCAAGAAGCAAGGGGCCAACCACCTTAAGAGCTATTGGACTAAGAAGCACTCCAAATTGAGTGAATCACCAAAGAGAGAACAACCACCAAAATTGAGGACGTTTTGTAATTTTTTAATTTGCAATTTACTTACCTTCATTGCTTTCAAGTTCTGTAACAAAAAGGTCTTTCATTGGAAGTGTGTTGGGAGCCTCCAATAGGTTACCAAACTTCCATTTATGTGTAATAGTTTTAGGCAATTTTTCCTTAGGATAGTGAGTGTTTTGTTGGAAACCTTGAATGTGGTCATCCAAACACTCTTAGGATTCACCTAGTTTACTTTTCTTGCTTACTTTCATAGCTTATTTCCTTTACCTTCCATTGTCAAACCGCTTAGATAGCTTGCATTTTACCAATTAGTTTTTACCTTATCTTTCACACCTCTTTTAGTGTTTATTTTGGCTAGTTTCAACCATAGTTTCTTTAACCTTTTGTTTTCAAACCCCGAACAAGAAAGAACCATAACTTAGAAACCAACATGAGTCTTCATTCTTCATCTAGTGTTAATGGTGAGGGTTCTACTCCTAAGGACCCCATGTATAAGATATTAGATGAGTTGAGATCCCTTAAGTTGTGGAAAGAAAAACAAGAGAGAAAAGACAAAGGTAAAAAAAGAGTGGAAGAAATAAGTCAAGATGAAATAGAGAAAATAAGAGAGGAAGAAAGAAGAAAAATAATGAAAGAAATGAAAAGAGAAAAACATGCCTCCTATAGTAGTCATGACTCTTGCAAAAGTTTAAGTGAAGAACTTAGCGACTATTATAGAGGGTGTCATAGTTCACATACTAAACATCACTCCCAAAGAAGAGAAAAGGATAGAAGGCCTCAAGAGGTTAACATTAGCCTCCCATATTTCCGTGGAAAAGATAATGTTGAGGCCTACTTAGATTGGGAAATGAAGGTTGAACAACTTTTTGCTTGCCATCATATTAGCGAAGAGAGAAAAGTTCCATTGGCTACCCTTAGCTTTCAAGGGTATGCCCTCTATTGGTGGACTTCCCTTGTTAGGGAACAAAGGATTCATGGGGATCCTCCACTAGAGTATTGGAATGATCTTAAGAGTGCCCTTAGAAAGAGGCACATTCCCTCCTACTATGAAAGGGAGCTTATGGACAAGCTCCAAAGGCTTAGACAAGGGAGTATGAGTGTTGAAGAATATAGACAACAAATGGAACTACTCCTTTAAAGAGCTGGACTTAGGGAGGAGGAAAGAACAAGCATAGATAGGTTCCTTAGTGGGCTTAATATGGAAGTGAGGGACAAGGTTGAACTCCTTCCATATAGGGACTTAGATGAGCTAGTCCAACTTTGTATAAGAGTGGAGCAACAACTTAAAAGAAAGCCTTCTTCAAAATCTTATGGCTCTCACTCTTATCCAAGGAAGGACCAAGCCCATGGAATTTTAGGGGCTGCACCTTCAAAACCCAAGGAAGATAAAGGTAAGACCATAGAGAAATACACCCATAAGACTAGTTCCCAAGAAAGGACTAGCAACATTAAATGTTTCAAATGTCTTGGGAGAGGTCACATTGCCTCTCAATGCCCTACAAAGAAAACCATGATCATGAGAGGTCAAGACATTTATAGTAGTCAAGAAGAGACTACTTCTTGCCCTTCCTCTAGTGGAAGTGAAGATGAAGTAAGGGGTGAAGAGTCTAGTGAGGAAGTCTACCCCCATGAAGAAGGTGACCTCTTAATGTTTAGAAGGCTCCTTGGAGGTCAATCTTGTGATCTATCTCAATCCCAATGAGAGAACATCTTTCATACAAGATGCAAAATTTTAGATAAAACTTGTTCTCTTATTGTGGATAGTGGATCTTGTTGCAATTGTTGTGGCACAAGATTAGTTTCCAAGTTGAACCTCACTATCATTCCCCACCCAAAACCTTATAAACTTTAATGGCTCAATGAGTAAGGGGAAATGATAATTAACCAACAAGTGAAGGTACCTTTCTCCATTGGGACATATAAGGATGAAGTTAGTTGTGATATAGTTCCAATGGAGGCAGGACATATTCTTTTAGGAAGGACATGACAATTTGATAGGAAGATCATTTACAATGGCCTAACTAATGAAATTACCCTCACCCATCTTGGCACTAAATTTGTGTTGCATCCTCAAACACCTTCACAGGTGGCCAAAGATCAACTAACTATGAAAGATAAGAGGGGTGAGGAGGAAAAACTAGAAAAACAAAAAAAAAAAGAAGGATAGTAAGGCCTTGTCTTCAAAGTCCAAGGGAAAGGAAAAGGAGGAAAAAGATTCCTCCAAGAAGATTGTTAAGAAGGAAAATCATTTTGCAACAAAAGGTGATAGCAAAAGCGCACTCCTTCTTAAACAATCTTTCTACCTTCTCCTATCAAGGGAAACATCTCTTTGCACCGCTGTCGCAACCTACCCTTCGGCGGGAGGGAGACGCATGACTCGCGGGTGCGTGTTCCAAGAAAGGAATACGCGCGGAGTCGCCACCAACGTTTATTTGAGGAAAACATCGGAAAAACCGGAAAAAGACGTGATCTACGAACTTTATAGTGAAAGGTTCGGGAGTTGTATTTACGCACGGGGAAGGTATTAGCACCCCACGTGTCCGTCACAAGAGACGATAGCCTTTAATTAAATGTGCAAACATGACTTCAATTTTAGGTTCCCTTTTACATCTTTATTCCTTTTTATATTTTTTATCTTTTTGCAGTCGACGAGGTTGTTTCCCTTGCTCCTACGTATTCCTTAATTGCGATAAGGAAATCAGACCTACGTAGTTCTTTGTGAACAAAATGTATGGTTAAGTTGTTTTTATCCTTTTTGCAAGATATGTTTTTGTTGAATGAAAGGTTATTTAAGGCGTTGGACCGTTTAAACAAACTTTTGATTCTTTTGAAAAGAGAGAAGACATTAAGGCATTGGACCATTTAATGTTCTCTTTATTTTTGAAAGAGGTAATAAAGCTACATGTTGATTTTAGCCCTTTTGAAATTTACACTTAATCGATAAAAGCGGAAAAGACCATTTCAAGGCTTTGGACCTTTGAAAATGGCTTTTTTAGGCAACGTCAAAAGTTTTGGTTTATGAATTGATTTTAGCCTTAGTTTCACTTTGGTTACTAATCGATTCGATTAAGAAAGAGAAATCCCAAAGGAAAATGTCCGATTGATTCTTTTTGATTTATTTTGCTAAAAGATATTTTTTATTATTATATTATTATTTTACCCTTTTTTTGGTTTCCAACGTAGTTACGGCATGACCGAACGGTCGGATTTCATTTTAATAAAAACTAATGGATATTACAATTCAAATGATCGGTGGAAATTTATTTTATTTTTTTGATTAGGCGAGAAAATAACTTAAGCAAATGACTAAAGCACGTCAAAAGGGATACAGAAAGTAAATAAAAATGAAAATAAAAGCACGAAAAAAAACAAATGAGGGCCACCACGGGTACATAGAATGAATTGAAAAGCTCGATTTGGAAACTTACCCGTTGAAGACCGAAGAACGATGAAGAACGAACGAAGAACGTTGAAGAACGGCTGAAAATCTTCGCGAAAATCCCCACGGAAATGTTTTGGAAACCTTACGGAAGCGCCTCGGCTCGGATTTTCTTCACGAAACCAATTTTTTTCACTAATTTCAAGTGATTCTTGAATTACAAGGAGGGCTAAACGAAATTCCTCTTCTCTTCTCCCCATATTTATAGGAAAATGGGGGAGATGCTTGCCACCCAGCTCGCCCAGGCGAGCAAGGTGACTTCCTCTAGAAGCAACCGCCTTCTGGAGGAATCTTCTGGAGGGCCCAAGTGGGCCTGGTTGCTATTTGCACCCCTATTTTCTCTAAATACACCCCCTGCCTTTTTTTTGGTGATTCTTTTTTCGTAGTTACGGAAACTTACGAATTTCGTAACGATACCTGTTTTCTTTCCGTAATGTTACGGAACCTTGCGGATTACATAATCATCCCCTTTTTGACTTACGGAATGTTACGGAACCTCACGAATTGTGCAACGATGCCTCCTTTTGAGTTCCGGCATGTCACAGAACTTCACAAATTGCCTGACGATGGGTGCCAAGTACCTCAAAATGGTTAAATGAAAGTTGCATGCCACCAAGCAAAGGTCCCCAGACGAAATTAGGGTATGAAAACCGCCATACCTCTTGAGCTTGAGGTTATTCCTCAAGTAAAGGAGTTGTTGGATGAGGGTTTGGTTCGCAAGAGCTTAAATCCTTGTGCTTTGTTGGTGCCTAAAATTGGTATTATTAGGCACCAAATCCCTATGATAGGTTGTATGATGAATTTGTTGAGTGGTGCAACACTCTTTTGTTAAATCACTCATGCACCCAACATCTTCATGATTTGTGTACATATGGACTCATTAGGCAGGTTTGTTCTTATTTTTTGTTTCAATGCAAACCTAGGTGCTCATGTGGGACACCTTAGGTTTGTCGTAATTTTTTGTAGGAATAATCAACATGAAAATAAAGAAAAAGAAATATTTTATTCCATTACTTTCCTTAACTTTTTAAATAGTGATCAAGGGCTTCCCGTGGACCTTAAGAGAATAAAGGTCATTCTTGAGTGGCCTACTCCACCAAGTATAAGGGAAATTTGGGGCTTCAATATCTTAACAAACTTTTACGAAAGGTTTGTTCCATATTTTTCTATACTTATAGCACCATTCATTGAGTTGGTGAGGAACTATATTCTCTCATGGGAAGATGGCCAAGAAAGGGGTTTTCAGTCCTTATCCTACTCTAACATACCCAACATCACTAATACATATGTTTTTATTCTTTTTACAGGTGTTGAGGAAAGAATCCATGAGTTTCAAGAACCTCTGGATTTGAGGTCAAATCCTTTTCAAGGGGGAGGGAATGATGCAATCCTATCCTCCAAGGGCATTGGATAGAAGACTCTAAGAAGATTGGGCCAAAGATGAAAGAGAAGGCCCTAGGATTCACATGAGTCTTATGGTAGATTTCGGGCCCATGGGCTAAGTATGAGCCCACTTATCTTTGTACATATTAGATTAAGATTTATATATTTTTGGGCCTTGTATTTAGGTCTCCATAATGTAGGTAGGGTACCCTAGAAATGTAGGATTTTCCAGCCCTTGTATTTTAGGGCACCTAAACTAGTTTTTGTATTAAGGGTAATTTTGTAATTTCACATGCATTAAGTGAATATCTGATGTGTGTGTTGAGAAATAAATTTAATTGAATTGGGAGAAGCTCAATCCAATTAAACTTTAGAGGGGGAGGTGAGCATTTGCTTACTACACCCCATTACCACATCATATAGTCACACTTTGTGCATGTCTTTCATGCTTTACATGCCTCATGACACCTAAGCAAACTTAGTGGAGAATCTTGGAATTGATATTGGATTAGTGGGCTGAACCATAACTAAAATTCACTAATCATAATTAGTGAAATTTTGACTCCAAAGTTTGGCTCCACAAATTCAATTTCAAATTCAAGTGAAATTTGAATTGAAATTCAAATTTCCCTCCAATTTTGTGACACTTAGGCTATAAATAGAGGTCATGTGTGTGCATTTTTTTTCAACTTTGATTTTTGAATATTAAACTTCAGATTTCAGAGCTCTTTTAGAGCACGAAATTTTGTGCTCTTCTCTTCCTCTCCCTTCATTCATCTTCTTCTTTCTCCAAGCTCTTATCCATGGCCTCCTATGGTGGTGAGCTTCTTCTAGACTCATCTTCTCTTTGAAGTGGCGTCTCCTCTCTCTCTTCCGCTGCCATTCATCTTCCAAGAAGCAAAGGAATCTATTGATGAAGAAGATCCTAGGCCTACAAGCTCCAATGGAGCTTACATCACCTATGATGCTTATATTTACGTTAATGCCACCGCCTTATTAACTAAGACGTTTTTCTTGAGACCGTCATAGAAGGAACATCGTAAAAACGCTTCTTTTTAGTAGTGATAAAATAGAGCATTCTCATACTAAATCTAACAAGATATAGGTAATGTTGGATAACTGGTCTGGTAGATTAGACGAAAGAAATTTTATAGCACTGAAACTTCATCGATCAAGGACTTTTGAATGCATGATCTCTCCCAATCAACCAATTACAACTCCAAAAAATGCTTTAATTTTTCTATTTATAACAACTTTAACCAACTAACTTCCCAAAGAAACTTCACCTACTTAAAGACCCACTTGTATTGAGTCATTTTCTGTTTCTCCTAGAATACACATTTTTAATAGGAGGTCTAAGACATGATTTCATTATGTACATCAATATTGAATTAATATATGCTAGGAATACTTTTTAGAGATAGATATCAATACCATGACAAGTATAAAGGCCAGGAAATGTCTAAACCTGGCTATGCAAATTTATTAAGGAATAATATATTGAGAAAGGTCTGACTTCAGTTACATTTCATTTTAGCGGATCCATTTGCTTAAACTTATTAGTTAACAATTTTTTTTTAATAAAATAAGCAGTTTTCTACCTTTTTAGGGTGCTTGTTTAGACTGTTTTTGCTTAGTAAAAGTAGTTTTTTTATGAAGCAAATTCTATCTATTTCTTAAAAAATCACTTCTTTAAATGACACTTTTTACTTTTCTTAGTTTTAAACAAACATGAAAATGTGTTTCCAATTTTATGACATTTAATTATGTATTCAAAACTAGAAGCTATGATTAAAATAAATGGATTAGTTTAGCAGACATGATTCTTATATATCAATATTCACTTTAGAAGTAACAATTGACACAAAAAAGTAGTTTTTTCATGGCGATTAACAAGGGACTTAGAAATCAGTGAGGAATAATTACCTATCAAAAAAAACTTGAGGAACTTCTAGATGGTTTTTTCATATTTCCCATGTTTAGTAGTTTCCCACAGTCTGCTGCACGTGAAATTTTATTGGAATTCAAGTTTGGTGAAATTGTTGTTGGATTAGCATTTAATTGTCGTGATAAAACATTAACCTGATTTTCATTAGGTTTCATATCAACTACAGTTGCATAACTAGTATTGGCTAATGGGATGTTGTTAGTTCTAGTCTCAATAACTTCATGCCCTCCATATTTGTGAAGGCCCCAGCTTTGTCATTACCAACTTGTAAAATCTTATGCTTTTCAACCTGCAATGTGTAAAAAAGTGGAACATAAATATAAGTGAAAAAATGGATATAGACATCCCTAATATAACCACAAAATTTTAAATATAAGTGAGAATTAAGTCATTTAGGATAACATGCCATCTGGCTAATAAAAAACAATCTAAGGTTTTACAAAGGTCTACTAACAATCTCTAGAATGGAATTATAACTATAATACGAAGATAATTGCTATAATATAAAAAATAAATGAAAGATATAAATAAACCTTATAGAGGCCGATAGTTATATTTGAAATTCAAATTTCATTTTCATTCTTTCAGACTTGAACTTATAAGCAAAATTAATTGTTCACCTTTCAAACACAAAGCAATTATTATATGAAGACAGCCGTAAGAATACTATGAGTATAATCATTGGTCAACAAACATTTTTTAATTTATAGTTAATAAGTTTTGTTACTAATAACAAGGTGAGACAAAGGAGAAGTTTTGAATATCCTCCTTAAATAGAGAACCAAGAGAAAAATATGCAACAAAAGTAAAACTTGAAAATTAATGAAGTCTAACATCATGAACCAAAAGCTGCTTGATAGCTATAGAAAGCACATAATGGTTTGAAGTATAATCCTGCACAAATGTAGACCATAAAATAGATATCAAAATCTGGCTGAGATTCTTATACTTCCATGATAGAAGTATGACCAATGATCCAAAGTCCAAACCTTCAAATTTATAAAGTCGCTAATAGGAGGAACAAGAGACCGAGCCAAGCTATCAACTACGTCACACCTCTGGGTTTGAGGCAGAATATCTGATTTCACAGTTTTATATGTTATAGTGTATGACACCATTGTGCTAACTAATTGAGCAAGATCATTCTTCTCCTTATCTGATAGTAATTGAAATGCTACCTAAAGAAAAAAGAAACCGCATCAAAAAAAGAGGGAAAAAAACTACAGTGTAACCAGAGCCGATTCAAGCTCAACTTAGCTATCATATAAATAAAAAAAAAAAGGTAAGCAAAAATACATGAGAAGAGTTGTAGATAAATAAAAATATAATTAAAGAAAGAACACAGCAATGCAGGATTCTCATAAAAAAAATTTAAGAACTGACTCAGTACTATTGCCAGGCTGTGAACTGAGATTGGGGATTTATAGGTTCTAGGGATTAAAGAAAACTAGACTAAACTTTTGTTCAAACTGAATTCAATAATAAATAATATGACGAAAGAAAAGAGGCATTGTTTATCATAATACTACCTTTCTCCTAAACATATCAACAAATAATTTATCAAAAAAGAACAGTGTGTCTTCACAAACACAAAATTGAACGTCAAATAATACAGGATCTGCAATTACATCTATTAAGCAATTATATAGAAGAAAACAAAGACCAAATTGATTAGATAACAAACCTATATTCATAAATAGAATTAGTACATTACCGGTCTTATAGTTGGTGGGGACAAAATATGTAATAATGGAGAAATTAAGGTTTCAACAAAGGAACTAGCTGATAAGTTCCTTGCAATATACGGTGGGATTTTGTGGTGCCAGGTATTCAAAATGTCCATCTTTTCCATATTCAAAATGTCCATCTTTTCCATCAGCATGGTACGATATCGGAAGATTTTATATGATACAACATTAGGAAATCTTGTTTTGTAAGAAAAATACATTTTACAATTTATGCTATGCCTACTAGCACAATAACAAGATATACCTCTGATGTGATTTTGGCCACTCAATGTTTGGTTTCTAAACTTAAGATACTATATGATGTACAGTATTTGCTACTAGGGGCAAATATACTAATGAAAGGAAAGATATTGAAACAAGAGTGAGATTTAACTTGTTAACAATATTAAGTAGGTGTCATACCCTAATTTCGTACGGGGACCATTGTTTGGCGGCATGCAACCTTCGCTTGACCGTCTCGAGGTACTTAACATCCATCGTTAGGTAATCCGTAAAGTTCCGCGACATTCCGGAAGTCAAAAAGAAGCATTGTTGTGCAATCCGTAAAGTTCCGCAACATTTTGGAAGTCAAGAAGAGCTTTGTTGCATAATTCGTAAAATTTCGCAACATTCTGGAAAGGAAATGGGTGTCATTACATAATCCATAAAGTTTCGTAACGTTACGAAAAAGGAACCAGCAAAAAAGGCAAAGGGGGTGTATTTAGTAAAATGGGGGTGCAAACAGAAATTATCAAATCCAGGCCTTCTAGAGGATTCTGGGCATTTTCTTGCTTAAGGTGGAAGCAACCTAGCTCGCCTGGGCGAGCTGGGTGGCGACCACCTCCCCCGTTTTGTTAAAAAATGGCTTCCGGGGCTTCTGGGACTTCCGTAATGCTTTCGTAAAATTCTCATAATCCTAAATAAGCACATTTCACTTAATATGGGTGAGAAGGAAGAGAAAAAAAATAAGAAAGTCAAGTCCTATATGCTTCCGTAAATTACGAAAGAAGGGGGGGTGAGCTTATCAAAATGGGGGGATGCAAATAACAATTTTCAAAATTTTGAATTTGGGCCTTCTAGAACAGTTTCGAAGTAGGGTTGCTTCTGGAGAAAGCAACCCAGCTCACCTGGGCGAGCTGAGCTCGCCTGGGCGAGGTTGGCGGCAACCTTCTCCCCCCTTTTCCTATAAATAGGTCAAGGGAGGCTGTTCCAAAGATCCCTAACCCCCCTGGCTATGCATTTCAGCTGTTTTGGGTGAAAAAAATTGTTTCCGTGAAGAAAATCCAAGCCGAGGTGCTTCTGAGACGTTTCCGTGAGCAAATCCGTGAAGGTTTTCCGTTCTTCACCGTTCTTCATCCGTTCTTCGTTCTTCAACGGGTAAGTTTTCGAATCCGAGACTTTCAATTCATTTCTTGTTTTTTTAGCTTTCATCTTCATTTCGTTCATTTTCGGTTTTATTTTCTTCCGTTTCTTACGTGCTTCAACTGATCATTTGTGTTGTAATCTCGTTTAATCACTGTTAAAGTAAAATCTAACCGATCGTTCACGTTGTAACCTCGGTTAAACCAAAAAAAGCAAAATAATAATAAAATAATCAAAATATCTTGAAAAATAATAATAAAATAATCAAAATATCTTTGAATAAAATAATAAAAAAAATCAATCAGACGTTTTTCTTTGGAAGTTTCCTTGAATGAATTGACTAATAACCAAAGTGAAACTAAGGCTAAAATCAACTCACAAATCAAGCTTTGTCTGTAAAAATCACTAAAAACTGTTTTAAGGTCCAACGCCTTAAACGGTCATCTTTGCTTTCATCGGTTAACATGGACCGTTCAAAAGCATAAAATCAACATGTAACTTTACCGCTTTTGCAAGAACTACGTAGGTCTGATTTCCTCATCGCAATTGAGGATGCGTAGGAGCAAAAGCCCCGCTTTTGTCGACCACCCCAAGATATCGTTAATGGTCCAACACCTTAACGTTTCTCTACTTTCAAAAAACAAGAGATCGTTAATGGTCCAACGCCTTAACGTTTCTCTCCTTTCAAAATCAAAAGATCATTTAATGGTCCAACGCCTTAAATGACCTTTGTTCAATTAAAATTTATCTTTCGAAAAACATAAAAAACAACTTAACCAACGTTTAGTTCTCAAAGAACTACGTATGTCTAATTTCCTTATCACAATTGAGGAAAACGTAGGAGCAAGGGAAACACCCTTGTCGACCATAAAAAGATAAAAAAATACGAAAGGAATATAAAGACATAAAAAACGTAAAAGGGAAAATAAAACAAATTGAAGTCATATTTGCACACTTGATTAAAGGCTGTCGTCCCTTGTGACGGACGTGCAGGGTGCTAATACCTTCCCCGTGCGTAAATACAACTCCCGAACCTTTCACACTTAAAGTTCGTAGACCACACCTTTTCCGGTTTTTCCGACGTTTTCCTCAAATAAACGTTGGTGGCAACTCCGCGCATTTTCCTCCCATGGAAGACGCACCCGTGAGCCCTCGCGTCGCCCTCCTCGCGTTGCCTTCCCGCCGAAGGGTAGGTTACCGAACCTGTGGTAGAGCTAGAGTAATGGGTAAAGTAGAGGAGGTGCAAGAGTAGATGAAGGTTGACATGGAGGCCATGAAAGAGCAAATGGCCACAATGATGGAGGCCATGATGAGCATGAAGAAGATAATGGAAACCAATGCGGTTGTAGTTGCCGCTACCAGCGCTGTTGCTAAGGTGAACCCGATGCCCCCATTTGATCTCAACCAAATGAATCATCCAACCTTAGATATGGTGGGCAAAGATTTAGGAAGTACGGATGGCCCCATGATGTGCAAATTCAAAATGAGCGCGCCTTCCCGCCATATGGCTTGCCTCCCAACTATACACCACCCAATGTGGCATACGCTCCCAATTAGGATGTCAATAACTTCACTCCGATACTCATTGAAAGCCAATAACCTCAATCCAATCATGCACATGTGTCTCAACCCATGGGGGAGACACATGTAATGCCCCACCACAATCTAGCGGACTTTGAGCCTTGCCTCAAATATGCTACTGAAGGGCAAGCAGTTCGTGGTATACCCCTGCAAAACACTTTGGAGGGCCCTCAGTATCACCCATAATCACACCCCTCACATTCCACAGTGGTTAAAAACCCTCATGCTATGGCAGAAATGGGAAAGTTGGATTATCTAGAGGAAAGGCTCAGGGCCATTGAAGGAGGCGAAGATTATGCCTTTGCTAACCTAGAAGAGTTGTTCCTAGTACCCAATATCATCACCCCTCCTAAGTTCAAGGTGCCAGACTTTGATAAGTACAAGGGGACTACTTGCCCCAAAAACCATCTAGAGATGTATTGTTGGAAGATGGGGGCATACACAAAAGATGAGAAACTGCTGATACATTTATTCCAAGAAAGTCTTACTGGGGTAGCTGTTACCTGGTACACTAACTTGGAACCTTCCCAAGTCTATTCTTGGAAAGACCTAATGGTTGCCTTCATTGGGCAGTATTAGTACAATTCTAATATGGCTCTGGATAGGATGCAACTACAGAACATGTGCAAAAAGGGGCATGAATCTTTCAAAGAATACGCCCAAAGGTGGAGAGACCTGGCAGCTCAAGTGGCACCTCCAATGACGGAGAAAGAGACGATCACAATAATAGTAGACACATTACCATTGTTTTACTATGAAAAAAATGGTGGGGAACACACCTTCAAGCTTTGCGGATTTGGTCTTTGACGGCAAAAGGATCGAAGCGGGTCTGAAAAGAGGAAAATTTGATCATCCTACTTTGATAAGTGAGAAAGCTGGGGCAAATGAAGAGGATGAGAATGAGGGAGAAACCCATGTTGCGACTATCATTCCTACACGGCCAAACTTCCCACCAGCCCAACAATGTCATTACTCAACCAATATCAGCTCTTCTCATTACCCACCACCCAGTTATCCACAAAGGCCATACCTAAATCAACCACAAAACCCGCCTACCACATAACCAATGCTAAACACCACCTTTAGCACAAACCAAAACACCAACCAAGAAATGAATTTTGTGGCGAAAAAGCCTATAGAATTCACCCTAATTTCGGTGTCCTATGCTGACTTGCTCCCATATCCACTCGGTAATTCAACGGTAGCCATAACCCCAACCAAGTTTCCTCAACTTCCATTTTTCCCAGGATACGACTTGAACGCAACATGTTCATATCATGAAGGAGTTCCGGGACATTCCATTGAGCATTGTAGGGCCCTGAAGCATAAGGTGCAAAGTCTAATTGATGCAAGCTGGCTGAAATTTGAGGAGAATCGCTTGTTGAAATCCTAACATTGACAAGCGACACCACACATGGGGCACTTTTGAAAGCTGTTGTTAGATGTCTCTAATGACTCAACAGAATTTTCAAGTTTATGCCATTATTGTAAACCACAATTACAATACTAAATGCATGATAGCATGTAGAGACTAACATCATCTTCTGCACCCTTTGTCAATCGCGGCCAACGAGCCCGTTGACACGTGGAGATTTATGTCGTCTTCCATGCAAAAAACCTCTGTCAAGCACTAACCCGTAAAGTTAGGGGGCAGACGGAAATACCCAAGTGGTTATCCGTATTAACATTCTTTTGCTATCTGTTAGTGCTTAGCTCTACTGAGTTTTAAAAGATTGGCTAAGATTTTGTTAAAACATAAGCACTTAGACAATGAAGGAAAGCTGGAGTTGCTGCACATGATGTCCAACGTTATGTCAAAGAATAAGATCGGGCTGCACAATGCACAAGGCAAGATGAAATGTCAAATGAAGAATTGAAGCTGCAGGATTCACGATGTCGGATACAATGTCCAGGACATCCTGCTCGAAAATACTGGAATTGCTAAAAGCATTGAAGCTGCAGGATCCACGATGTCGGATACAATGTCCAGGACATCCTGCCCGAAAATACTGGAAGGCAAGATAAAAGTCAAATGAAGAATGGAAGCATCCACGATGTCGGATACGATGTCCAGGACATCTGGCCCGAAAATACTGGACATATAAATCTGTTATATCTTTAACAGATTATTGTGCAGTTAGCAAGAGATAAGATGATCTATCTTTAGGAACGAATTAAAAGATAATTAAAGTTCGAATTACAAACTAGAAGAGTTCGTTCAGGGATTAAAGATTAAAGATTAAAGATAAAAACTAAAAGATCAAACTGTATCTTTTAGATCTTTAAGTGCAGATTTTTCAGAAGAATGATAGATCTCATCCAGCACAAGAAGTTGCAGCCCAGATACGCTCACTGCTATATAAACACGAAGGCTGCACGAGTTCTGTACCAAGTCCGGGATTGAAGAGTTATTTTGTGAGTTTTGGGACTTGAGTGTTTTGTGAGCCACCTTGATGGTACCCTAACATCAAGTGTTGGACCTGAGTGTGTAGAGTTGATCTCTTGTGTGTAGAGTTGATCTCTAGTGTGTGGAGTTGATCTCTATTGTTCAGAGAGCAATCTCTGGTGTGTCTTTGATTTGTTTGTAAACACGGGAGTGTGATTGAGAGGGAGTGAGCGGGGTTCTCATATCTAAGAGTGGCTCTTAGGTAGAGGTCGCACGGGTAGTGGTTAGGTGAGAAGGTTGTAAACAGTGGCTGTTAGACCTTGAACTAACACTATTTTAGTGGATTTCCTCCCTGGCTTGGTAGCCCCCAAATGTAGGTGAGGTTGCACCGAACTGGGTAAACAATTCTCTTGTGTTATTTACTTGTTTAATCTGTTCACACACTCAAATATAACCTGCATGTTCTGAAGCGTGATGTCGTGACATCCTGTACGACATCTGTCCCCAGTATCAGAATTTCACTATCTCTAAGACTCAACGCATGATAGCATGCAGAGACTAACATCGTCTTCTGCACCATTTGCCAATCGCGACCAACAAGCCCGTTTACACGCGGAGATTTACGTCGTCATCCACGCAAACAACCTCTGTCAAGCACTAACCCGTAAAGTTAGGGGGCAGGCGGAAATACCCAAGTGGTTATCCGTATAAAAATTCTTTTGCTATCTCTAGGACTCAACGCATGATAGCATGCAGAGACTAACGTTGTCTTCTGCACCCTTTGTCAATCGCGGCAATCGAGCCCGTTGACACGCGGAGATTTACGTCGTCTTCCATGCAAAGAACCTCAGTCAAGTACTAACCCATAAATTTAGGGGGCAGGCGGAAATACCCAAGTGGTTATCCGTATAAACATTCTTTTGCTATCTCTTCGACTCAGCGTATGATAGCATGTAGAGACTAACGTCGTCTTCAGCACCCTTTGTCAATCGCGGCCAACAAGCTCGTTGACACGCGGAGATATATGTTGTCTTCGGTGCAGACAACCTCTTTCAAGCACTAACCCGTAAATTTAGGGGGCAGGCGGAAATACCCAAGTGGTTATCCGTATAAACATTCTTTTGGTATCTCTAGGACTCAGCGTATGATAGCATGTAGAGACTAACGTCGTCTTCTGCACCCTTTTGTAAATCGCGGCCAACAAGCCCGTTGACACGTGGAGATTTACGTCGTCTTCAGCACAGACAACCTCTTTCAAGTACTAACCCGTAACTTTAGGGGGCAGGCGGAAATACCCAAGTGGTTATCCGTATAAACATTCTTTTGCTATCTCTAGGACTCAACGCATGATAGCATGTAGAGCCTAACGTCGTATTCTGCACCCTTTCTCAATCGCGGCCAACAAGCCCATTGACACGCGTAGATTTACGTCATCTTCCATGCAAACACCCTTAGTCAAGCACTAACCCGTAAAGTTAGGGGGCAGGCGGAAATACCCAAGTGGTTATCCGTATAAACATTCTTTTGCTATCTCTAGGACTCGGCGTATGATAGCATGTAGAGACTAACGTCATCTTCTGCACCCATTGTCAATCGCGACCAACAAGGCCGTTTAAACGCGGAGATATACGTTGTCTTCGGCGCAGACAACCTCTTTCAAGCACTAACCCGTAAATTTAGGGAGCAGGCGGAAATACCCAAGTGGTTATCCGTATAAACATTCTTTTGCTATCTCTAGGACTCAACACATGATAGCATGCAGAGACAAACATCGTCTTCTGCGCCCTTTGTCAATGGCGGCCAACAAGCCCGTGGACACGCGGAGATTTAAGTCGTCTTCCGCGCAGACAACCTCTGTCAAACACACACCCGTTAAGTTAGGGGGCAGGCAGAAATACCCAAATGGTTATCCGTATAAACATTCTTTTGCTATCTCTAATTCTCAACGCATGATAGCATGCAGAGACTAACGTCGTCTTTTGCACCCTTTGCCAATCGCGGCCAACAAGACAGTTTGCACGCGGAGATTTACATCCTCTTCCGCGCAGACAACCTCTGTCAAGCACTAACTAGTGAAGTTAGGGGGCAGGCGGAAATACCCAAGTCGTTATCCGTATAAACATTCTTTTGCTATCTCTTGGACTCAACGCATGATAGCATGTAGTGACTAACGTCGTCTTTTGCACCCTTTGTCAATCGCGGCTAACAAGCCCTTTGACACGCAGAGATTTACGTCGTTTTCGATGCAGACAACCTCAGTCAAGCACTAACCCGTAAAGTTAGGGGGCAGGCTGAAATACCCAAGTGGTTATCCGTATAAACATTCTTTTGCTATCTCTAGGACTCAACGCATGATAGCATGTAGAGGCTAACGTCGTATTCTGCACCCTTTCTCAATAACGGCCAACAAGCTCGTTCACATGCGGAGATTTACGTCATCTTCCACGCAAACACCCTCAGTCAAGCACTAACTCGTAAAGTTAGGGGGCAGACTGAAACACCCAAGTGGTTATCCGTATAAACATTCTTTCGCTATCTCTAGGACTCAACGCATAATAGCATGTAGAGATTAACGTCGTCTTCTGCACCCTTTGCCAATCGCGGCCAACAAGATCGTTTACACACGGAGATTTAGGTCCTCTTCCGCGCAGACAACCTTTGTCAAGCACTAACTAGTGAAGTTAGGGGGCAAGCGGAAATACCCAAGTGGTTATCCGTATAAACATTCCTTTGCAATCTCTTGGACTCAACGCATGATAGCATGTAGAGACTAACGTTATCTTTTGCACCCTTTGTCAATCGCGGCTAACCAGCCCTTTGACACGTGGAGATTAATGTCGTCTTCAGTGTAGGCAACCTCAGTCAAGCACTAACCCGTAAAGTTAGGGGGCAGGCGGAAATACCCAAGTGGTTATCCGTATAAACATTCTTTTGCTATCTCTAGGACTCAACGCATGATAGCATGTAGAGGCTAACGTCGTATTCTGCACCCTTTCTCAATCACGGCCAACAGGCCCGTTGACATGCGGAGATTTACGTCATCTTCCACGCAAACACCCTCAGTCAAGAACTAACCCGTTAAGTTAGGGGGCAGGCAGAAATACCCAAGTGGTTATCCGTATAAACATTCTTTTGCTATCTCTAGGATTCAACGCATGATAGCATTGAGAGACTAACATCGTCTTCTGCACCCTTTGCCAATCGCGGCCAACAAGCCCGTTTACATGCGGAGATTTACATCATCTTCCGCGCAGACAATCTCTGTCAAGCACTAACTAGTGAAGTTAGGGGGCAGGCTGAAATATCCAAGTGGTTATCTGTATAAACATTCTTTTGCTATCTCTAGGACTCAGCACATGATAGCATGCAGAGACAAACATCGTCTTCTGCGCCCTTTGTCAATCGCGGCCAACAAGGCCGTTGACACGCGGGGATTTACGACGTCTTCCATGCAAACAACCTCTGTCAAGCACTAACCCGTAAAGTTAGGGGGCAGGCGGAAATACGAAAGTGGTTATTTGAATAAACATTCTTTTGCTATCTCTAGGACTCAACGCATGGTAGCATGTAGCAACAAACGTCATCTTCTGCACCCTTTGTCAATCGCGGCCAACAAGCCCGTTGACACGCTGAGATTTACGTCGTCTTCCACGCAAACAACCTCAGGCAAGAACTAAACTGTAAAGTTAGGGGGTAGGCAGAAATACCCAAGTGGTTATCCGTATAAACATACTTTTGCTATCACTAAAACTCAACGAATGATAGCATGTAGAGACTAACGTCGTCTTTTGCACCCTTTGTCAATCGCGACTAACAAGCCCTTTGACACGCGGAGATTTACGTCGTCTTCGGTGCAGACAACCTCAGTCAAGCACTAACCCTTAAAGTTAGGGGGCAAGCGCAAATTCCCAGGTGGTTATCCGTATAAACATTCTTTTGCTATCTCTAGGACTCAACGCATGATAGCATGTAGAGGCTAATGTCGTATTCTACACCCTTTCTCAATCACGGCCAACAAGCCCGTTGACATGCAGATATTTACGTCATCTTCCACGCAAACACCCTCAGTCAAGCACTAACCCGTAAAGTAAGGGGGCAGGCTGAAATACCCAGGTGGTTATCCGTATAAACATTCTTTTGCTATCTCTAAGTCTCAACGCATGATAGCATGTAGAGACTAACGTCGTCTGCTGCACCCTTTGCAAATCGCGGCCAACAAGACCGTTTACACGCGGAGATTTATGTCCTCTTCCGTGCAGACAACCTCTGTCAAGCACTACCTAGTGAAGTTAGGGGGCAGGCGGAAATACCCAAGTGGTTATCCGTATAAACATTCTTTTGCTATCTCTAGGACTCAGCACATGATAGCATGCAGAGACAAACATCGTCTTCTGCGCCCTTTGTCAATCGCGGCCAACAAGCCCGTTGACACGCGGAGATTTACGACGTCTTCCATGCAAACAACCTCCTTCAAGCACTAACCCGTAAAGTTAGGGGGCAAGCGGAAATACGAAAGTGGTTATTTGTATAAACATTCTTTTGCTATATCTAGGACTCAACGCATGGTAGCATGTAGAGACAAACGTCATCTTCTGCGCCCTTTGTCAATCGCGGCCAACAAGCCCGTTGACACGCTGAGATTTACGTCGTCTTCCACACAAACAACCTTAGTCAAGCACTAACCCGTAAAGTTAGGGGGCTCGCAGAAATACCCAAGTGGTTATCCGTATAAACATTCTTTTGCTATCTCTAAGACTCAACACATGATAGCATGCAGAGGCTAATGTCGTCTTCTGCACGCTATGTCAGTCGAGGCCAACAAGCCCATTGACACATGGAGATTTACGTCCGGTTCTGCGCAGACTACCTCTATCAAGCACTGACCCATGAAGTTGGCGGGAAGGCGGAATTACCCAAATGATTTTCCGTATAAACATTCTTTTGCTGTCTCTAAGACTCAACGCATGATAGCATGCACAGACTAACGTCGTCTTCTACACCCTTTGCCAATCGCGGCCAACAAGCCCGTTTACACGCGGAGATTTACGTCATCTTCCTCACAGACAACCTCTGTCAAGCACTAACTAGTGAAGTTAGGGGGCAGGCTGAAATACCCAAGTTGTTATCCGTATAAAAATTCTTTTGCTATCTCTAAGACTCAACGCATGAGAGCATGCAGAGACTAACGTCGTCTTCTGCTCCCATTGTAAATCGCGGCCAACAAGCCCATTGACACGCGGAGATTTACGTCGTCTTCCATGCAAAGAACCTCAGTCAAGTACTAACCCATAAATTTAGGGGGCAGGCGGAAATACCCAAGTGGTTATTCGTATAAACATTCTTTTGCTATCTCTTGGACTCAACGCATGATAGCATGTAGAGACTAATGTCTTCTTCTGCACCCTTTGTGAATCGCGGCTAACAAGCCCTTTGACACGCGGAGATTTACGTCGTCTTCGGCGCAGACAACCTCTTTCAAGCACTAACCCGTAAAGTTAGGGGGCAGGCGGAAATACCCAAGTGGTTATCCGTATAAACATTCTTTTGCAATCTCTAGGACTCAACGCATGATAGCATGTAGAGACTAACATCGTCTTCTGCACCCTTTGCCAATCGCGGCCAACAAGCCCGTTTACACGCGGAGATTTACGTCATCTTCCGCACAGACAACCTCTATCAAGCACTAACTAGTGAAGTTAGAGGGCAGGCTGAAATACCCAAGTGGTTATCCGTATAAACATTCTTTTTCTATGTCTAGGACTCAGCACATAATAGCATGCAGAGACAAACATCGTCTTCTGCACCCTTTGTCAATCGCGGCCAACAAGCCCATTGACACGTAGAGATTTATGTCGTCTTTCGCGCAGACCACCTCTGTCATGCACAAACCCGCGAAGTTAAGGGGTAGGCGGAAATAACCAAATGGTTATTCGTATAAACATTCTTTTGCTATCTCTAAGACTCAACACATGAAAGCATGCTTAGACTAACGTCATCTTCTGCACCGTTTGCCAATCGCGGCCAACAAGCCCGTTTACACGAGGAGATTTACGTCATCTTCCGCGCAGACAACCTCTGTCAAGCACTAACCCATAAAGTTAGGGGGCAGGCGGAAATACTCAAGTGGTTATCCGTATAAACATTCTTTTGCTATCTCTAGGACTCAACGCATGATAGCATGTAGAGACTAACGTCGTCTTCTGCACCCTTTGCCAATCGCGGCCAACAAGATCGTTTACATGCGGAGATTTACGTCATCTTCCGCGCAGACAACCTCTGTCAAGCACTAACTAGTGAAGTTAGGGGGCAAGCGGAAATACCCAAGTGGTTATCCGTATAAACATTCTTTTGCAATCTCTAGGACTCAACGCATGATAGCATGTAGAGACTAACGTCGTCTTCTGCACCCTTGGTCAATCGCGGCCAACAAGCTCGTTGATACGCGGAGATTTATGTCGTCTTCGGCGCATACAACCTCTATCAAGCACTAACACGTGAAGTTAGGGGGCAGGCAGAAATACCCAAATGGTTATCCGTATAAACATTCTTTTGCTATCTCTAAGACTCAACGCATGATAGCATGCAGAGAGTACCGTCGTCTTCTGCACCATTGGCCAATCGCGGCCAAAAACCCCGTTTACACGCAGAGATTTATGTCGTCCTCCATGCAAACAGCCTCTATCAAGCCCTAACCCGTAAAGTAAGGGGGCAGGCAGAAATACCCAAGTGGTTATCCATATAAACATTCTTTTGCTATCTCTAGGAGTCAACGCATGATAGCATATAGAGACTAACGTCATCTTCTGCACCCTTTGTCAATCGCGGCCAACAAGACCGTTGACACGCGGAGATTTACGTCTTCTTCGGCACAGACAACCTCTTTCAAGCACTAACCCAAAAAGTTATGGGGCAGGCGGAAATACCCAAGTGGTTATCCGTATAAACATTCTTTTGCTATCTCTAGGACACAACGCATGATAGCATGTAGAGACAAACGTCGTCTTCTGCACCCTTTCTCAATCGCGGCCAACAAGCCCGTTGACACGCGGAGATTTACGTCGTCTTCCTCACAAACAACCTTAGTCAAGCACTAACTCGTAAAGTTAGGGGACAGGCGGAAATACCCAAGCGGTTATCCGTATAAACATTCTTTTAATATCTCTAGGACTAAACGCATGATAGCATGTAGAGACTAACGTCGTCTTCTGTAACCTTTGCCATTCGCTGCCGACAAGCCCATTGACACGCAGAAATTTACGTCGTCTTCGGCGCAGACAACCTGTTTCAAGCACTAACCCGTAAAGTTAGGGGGCAGGCGGAAATACCCAAGTGGTTATCTATATAAACATTCTTTTGCTATCTCTAGGACTCAACGCATGATAGCATGTAGAGACTAACGTCGTCTTCGGCACTCTTTTTCAGTCGAGGCCAACAAGCCCGTTGACACGCGGAGATGTATGTCATGTTCTGCGCAGACTACCTCTATCAAGCACCAACCCATGAAGTTAGGGGGCAGACGGAAATACCCAAATGGTTTTCCGTATAAACTTTCTTTTGCTATCTCTAAGACTCAACGCATGATAGCATGCAGAGACTAACTTCGTCTTCTGCACCCTTTGCCAATCGCGGCCAACAAGCCCGTTTACACGCCGAGATTTACGTCATCTTACGCGTAGACAACCGCTGTCAAGCACTAACTCGTGAAGTTAGGGGGCAGGCTGAAATACCCAGGTGGTTACCTGTATAAAAATTCTTTTGCTATCTCTAGGACTCAACACTTGATAGCATGCAGAGACGAACATCGTCTTCTGCGCCCTTTGTCAATCGCAGCCAAAAACCCGTTGACACGCGGAGATTTACGTCGTCTTTCACGCAGACAACCTCTGTCAAGCACAAATTCGTGAAGTTAGGAGGCAGGCGGAAATACCCAAGTGGTTATCCGTATAATCATTCTTTTGCTATCTCTAGGACTCAACGCATTATAGCATGTAGAGACTAACGTCGTCTTCTGCACCCTTTGTCAATCTCGGCCAACAAGCCCGTTGACTCACGGAGATTTACGTCGTCTTCGGCGCAGACAACCTCAGTCAAGCACTAACCCGTGAAGTTAGGGGGCAGGCGGAAATACCCAGGTGGATATCTGTATAAACATTCTTTTGCTATCTCTAAGACTCAACGCTTGATAGCATGTAGAGACTAACGTCGTCTTCTGCACCCTTTGTCAGTCGAGGCCAACAAGCCCATTGACACGCGGAGATTTACGTCATCTTCTGCGCAAACTACCTCTATCAAGCACTAACCCATGAAGTTTGGGGACAGGCGGAAATACGCAAGTGGTTATCCGTATAAACATTCTTTTGCAATCTGTAAGACTCAACGCATGATAGCATGCAGAGACTAACGCCGTCTTCTGCACCCTTTGTCAATCGCGGCCAACAAGCCTCTTGACACGCGGAGATTTCTGTAATCTTCCACATAGACTACATCTGTCAAGCACTAACCCGTGAAGTTAGGGGGCAGGCACAAATACCCAAGTTGTTATCCGTATAAACATTCTTTTGCTATTTGTAAGACTCAACACGTGATAGCATGCAGAGACTAACGTCGTCTTCTGCACCCTTTGTCAATCGTGGCCAACAAGCCCGTTGACACGCGGAGATTTACATCATCTTCCGTGCAGACTACCTCTGTCTAGCACTAACCCGTGAAGTTAGGGGGCAGGTGGAAATACCCAAATGGTTATCCCTATTAACATTCTTTAGCTATCTGTTAGACTCAACGCATGATAGCATGCAGAGGCTAACATCATCTCCTGCACCTTCTATCGTCCTGACCCGTGAAGTCTGGTGACACATAGCGTTTCCTTATGGTTACCCGCACCTTTCGTCAAACAGGGGTAAACGAGCCCGTTAACACACAGAGACTAACATTGTCTCGTGCACCTTTTGTCGTCCTGACCCGTGAGGTCAGGTGACATGCAGGCTTACCTTATGGTTACCCGCACCTTTCGTCAACCAGGGGTAAACGAGCCCGTTGACGCACAGAGACTAACATTGTCTCCTGGACCTTCTGTCGTCCTGACCCGTGAAGTCAGGTGACACGTAGGGTTACCTTATGGTTACCCGCACCTTTCATCAACAAGGGGGCAAACGAGCCCGTTGACGCGAAGAGGCTAACATCGTCTCGTGCACCTTCTGTCATCCTGACCCGTGAAGTCAGGTGACACGCAGGGTTACCATATGGTTACTCGCACCTTTCGTCAACCACGGGCAAACGAGCCCGTTGACGCACAAAGACTAGCATTGTCTCCTGCTCCTTTTATCGTCCTGGCCCATGAAGTCAGGTGACATGCAGGATTACCTTATGGTTACCCGCACCTTTCATCAACCAGGGGCGAACGAGCCCGTTGATGAATGAAATAATTCTAACAGTCTCTCCAAAGACTCTTCCAAGAACCGCCCCTTATATGCTCATTGTGGTATGTTGGGTCATCCTCAGGATCATAGTTTCAAGTTGCATGGCTATCCTTTAAATTATAAGAAGAATGGATATTCCTCAGTGGTCAAGAAGAAATTTTCTTCCTCCTCTGAACCATCACAAAAGGTTGATGTTACTCGTCTTAAACGACTAACTTTTGTATAGAAAACTTTTAAAAAATGTATATAAATCCCCAATTTAAAGTTCTTTTGTAGGATTGTAAATAAATTTTGCTTTGTTTTTATCTCTATTCATTAGAAGCCTCTTTATATGGAATTAATGTTAAATTCTCTTCAATTTCAGGCAAAAAAGGAGCAAATTTGAAGAAGTGCCAAAGTGAATGTCGCGCTAAGCGAGCTAGGCCCAGCACAAGAGCGCTTAGCGAGTCAAGGGAATCAGGAAGGGCATTTACTATGCAAGCTCGCGCTTAGCGCGATATCAGCTTGCTAAGCGAGTCGTCTATCGCTTTCTAGGCTCAGCGTGAGATTGGTGCTAAGCTCATATTCACTTACTCGCACTAAGCGCGAAAATGGCCCTAAGTGTGACGTCTAGGTTTTTTAAGCCCTTTTTAATCCTAATTTGCACAGAAACAGAGAGCTTTTTTTTTAAAGAGAATAACCACCACAGAGATCTCTTGGGTGTGAACTTCAGAGAACGAAGAAGCAGAGCAAGGAGCCAAGTTTCCAACTTTTAGAGATATTAGGGAGCTTTTGAGTGATTGTGAGGTGCTAAGAGGTGGAGGAGACATTCCCCCTCTTGTGTAAGCAAGAAATTTCTCTTGATTCTCTTTCTTTATTGTAAAAGGAGCTTCCTTGCAATGGAAGGCTAAAACCCTCAGTTGGGGATTTCTATTGAACAGTTGATGTAAAACCTTTTTCACATCTAATTAAGTGTGCCTTATGTGTTTGTTGCTTCTATCGGTGCTTGATTGTTGCATGTTGTTGGTCTAATCACCCATTGGTGTGTGCTGTTAGGAAGTTTAGCATTGGGAAATGTATTGATTCCTTAGAACTAGATAGAGTAGGGCTAGATAACTACATTGCTAGGGATAGGGTGCAGGGTTTTTGTTTTTATTATGCTATGATTATAATGCAGTTTAAATTAAGCCGAGTTCAACAAGAGGGATCTGAGAATGAAGTTTAGTTTAAATTAGTCTAAACTTGAGAGACATCGAGGTTTAGTACTTGAGCCTTCGGCATAGAACACATGAACATCCTTAATTAGAGAAACAACTTTAATTGCATCATCTTGTTTAGTAGGAAGACCCAACGCTTATTTGCTCAGGTTTACTGCTTTTCCATTAGGATATATCATACTTTTACTTCAATTCACATTTATTAATTTTTGTTTACAAAATGCCTGATTATTGAACAAAACTTTGCTAAATAAACAAGTTCCCTATGTTCGATACTCGGATCATTCCATTTTAATTAAATACTTGGCAACCCGGTGCACTTGCAGGTTAAACCACTTCCACATAAAACGAGTAATTACAGATTTTGGAAAAAGGAACTGTGGAAGGGGGTCAACAGTTGCTCACCAAGTGTATGTTGATATGCCTCAATCACAACCTTCTTTTGTTGACTTGGGTTCACAGTTTCAACTTTTTGTTCAACAATATAGCCAATTGATGAATCTTTTAGAAAGTCATGCTACCAATGTTGTCATTCCTCAAGTGGTATGCTTATTTCTACTTCCAATTTTATTCATGATTGTTGGCTTTTAGATTTTGTTGCAAGCATTCATATTACTTGCTCTCTTCATCATTTTAGATCCTACCAGCTTGTTTCTGATAAAACTGTACCTCTTCCTAATAGTGACATTATACCCATTCTTGCCATTGGTTCAGTTTGCTTAACCAACACCTTAGTTTTGCATAATGTTGCTTACATTCCTAAATTCAAATTCAATTTAATTTCAGTTACTGCCCTACTAATTAATCCTAATTTGTCCATTTATTTTTCCCAAAATGAATTTGATATTCAGGAGAAGCAAGTTTGCAAGAGGATTGGTAGAGGGTATCTCATCCAAGGCCTTTATGTCCTAAACCTGGACACTCATGATTGCAAATTTACATTTTCTGTTATCAATTCACACGTAAATTCCACTCTTTGTAAAAATGCTCATATTTGGCATTCTAGGTTTGGTCCAATATCGAACAAAGTTTTCAATCATTTGAATAATAAAATTGGTTTACAATTCTCTCCTAATTTCTTTTCTTCTAATTGTTCTGTTTGTCCACTTGCTCAATTTAAAAGATTATCCTCTCCTAATTTCTTTTCTTCTAATTTATTTGATTTACCTTTTGATTTACTCTAGTGTGATATATAGGGTCCCTATGCCCACCCTACATATGAGGGGCATACATTTTTCCTTACATTGGTAGATGACTGCTCAAGATTCACTTGGCTATTTCTACTTAAACACAAATTTGAAGCTTCAGTTTATGTGAAACAATTTTTCACTGTGGTTCAAACTTAGTTTGGTGTTTCCATCAAGTGCCTCAGATCTGATAATGCTAAAGAGCTTTCTCAATGTAGCCAGAGCTTTGTACTTCCATTCTAAAGTCCATATATCATTTTGGGAAGATTGTGTTACCACTGCAACCTTTATAATCAACAGAACTCCTTCATCATTACTGAAACATAACTCACCATTCAACATTCTGTTTAATAAGGAACCAGATTATCATGCCTTGCGGAGTTCTGGTTGTTTGGCCTTTGCCTCTATTCTTTCGTCATCAAGGAACAAATTCTCCCCTAAAGCAGTACCTGCAGTATTTGTTGGCTATCCAAGAGGTTATAAAGGATACAAATTGTATAGCTTGGACACTAAGAAGTTTTTTGTGTCTAGAGATGTTGTTTTCCATGAATCCATTTTTCCCTTTCAAACCATTTCATAGAACCAAGTCATTCCTGATTCCTTACTTGATTTGGTTATCCTCATTCCTCTCACTAATACATTACCTAACCCTGACCAAAATACTAGCCAATCACCACAGACACCTACTAGCTGTATCCAAGATCCAAGTGATCCACCCTTAGTCCTTAGCCCAGATCAACCTGACCCTTTTCCTTCTGTCACTTTAAGAAGGAGTACGCGCCATATTAAGCCTCCCTTATACTTGTCTGACTATGTTACATCAAAATCAAAGACTTCATATCTGATCCAGCATCATTGTTCCTTGTTGGCTCTTTGCTCCCCTTACAGAGCTCTCATTAACCTGATTTTAGCTGTGTATTAACCTCAATTTCATCATTGAGTTTCCCCCTATCCTAAATGGCGTCAGGTAATGAATGAGGAAATCAAAGATCTTGAGGAAAATTCCCCCTAGACACTTGTTCCCTTACCACCTGATAAGCATTGTATGGGTTGTAGATGGGTGTATAAGGTTAAATATAAAATGGATGGCTTTGTGGATAGATACAAAGCTCGATTGGTTGCCAAAGGGTATACTCAACAAGCTGGAATCAATTTCTCTGATACATTTTCTCCAATGGCCAAGCTTACCACTGTGAGAGTTTTGCTCTGTGTTGTTGCTGCTAGAAACTAGTGTCTTCTCCAATTAGATGTTAATAATGCTTTTTTGAATAGAGATTTGTTTGAAGAAGTTTATATGGAACTTCCCAAAGGAATCAATTTCTCTGATACCTTTTCTCCAGTGGCCAAGCTTACCACTGTGAGAGTTTTGCTCTGTGTTGCTGTTGCTAGAAACTGGTGTCTTCTCCAATTAGATGTTAATAATGCTTTTTTGAATAGAGATTTGTTTGAAGAAGTTTATATTGAACTTTCCAAAGGTTATAAGTCAGAAAATTCTTCCTTGGGATGCAAATTGAACAAATCATTGTATGGACTTAGACAAGCTTTTAGGCAATGGTTTTGTATGTTCTCCACTACCCTTCTTAGTCATGGGTTCCATCAGTCCAAACATGATTACTCCCTATTCACCATTGGTTCAGGGAATTCCTTAGTCATTCTACTAGTATATATAGATGACATCATCCTGTCAGGACCAAATTCTGCCTCTGTGCATGCTATTCAGACTCACACTACTAGAAAAAACCCTTTTACGACAGTTGTAACGCATATTCAAAGATGGTTTTCAACCGTCTTTGAAGCCAGCGTCGTTAAAAGTCGAAAACTAATATAAAATAAAAACTGTCTTAGAAAGTACAATTTCTAAAATGATTTTCCTTTAAAAAAATTGAAAATTAGTGAAGATTCTAAGACGGTGTTTAGAAAAACCTTCTTAGAAAAGAGAGCCTTCTTAGAATGTCTTTTCAAAAAAGAAAAAAATTGTTAAAAATTTGAGAATTCTAAGACAATTTTCCCAAAAATTATCTTAGAATGGTATCCTTAAGATGTGTTTTTTAGAACCGTCTTAGAATGTATTTTTTTAAAAATTAAAATAATTAAAAACTATCATAAAGGTATTATTAAATATCAAAAAAGTGAAGATCTATTTTATAAATGAATAGTGGCTACAACTGTCCTTTGGCATGAACATGTTAACAATGATTAAAATATCTCCCCAGATTTATTGGGCACAAAAGCAATTATTAGAATGACTGTGGCTATTGTTATTTGCATCATCAACAATTCATGCAGAAAACTATTTGTTTGAGAGTTGTGATATGGTACAATAACTATCAATCCAAACACCAAGCCATAGATAGGTCTTTAAACTAGCAACATCAAAATATTTAGGAAAAATTACATCAATGACCCAAGATGGGTATCATTTCTCAGTCATTTTTTGACTTACTGGGAAATGATGTGTCTTGAACAAAAAATTGGAAAAGAAAGCCAGCAAATAGCCCAGTTCCAAACAGACCAATGTATGCAAGTACTGCATTTACATAAAAAAACAAAATGAGAGAAAAAAAGGTAATCACATCAGATAGAAGAAAATACTAATACAACAGCTTAATCACAATCATCAAACTTGTAGCAGTTTTAACATTTGAAAACAGAGAAGCCAATAAAAAGCCAATGAAATTTGTAAATCTGTATAGATGAAATAAAATACAAATTGGATATGGCAAGAAAACAGTTACACAGTACATTGGTTGCATTCTTACCTATGACTAAGCCAAATATCACAAAACACTACAACATGTAGACAATGGATATGACAAGAAAATAACCATACGAAATCATCCAATAGGCCCGTCTCCAAGGCCATGCATTTTCATCATGATTCTTAAATTCTGTTGCTTGTCATGCATATACTAACATCAAAGTAGTAAGTTTCCAATATGGCCCGTCTCCAAGGACAATAAGTTATTCTCGCATCAATGATAATGCTTCCCTAGCCCATTAAATATGTCACAATACATTATCCCTATGGACTAGAGAAATCATGTGCTTACGTTATTCTTGTTTCCAAAGTAGTAAGTTTTTTGCCTTAATTCATCTTCTTTACCATTTCACCAACAAAAGCATTTTACACCCTTTTGGGTCCTTCGCCACATCCCACATGGATATATACACAAGTAAATTAAAAATTAGCATTTTAGATTTATTTACTTTTTTAAGATTACAAAAAAATATCACAAAAGTGTAATATCACATATGTATGTGTGAGTGTAGGTATAGGTGAAGATTTACTTTGTTTTAAGATTAAACTTTAGATACTTATATATATATTATTTAATAACTCTTTTTGTGAAATATAAATTTTATTTGATATTATTTTTAACCATTATGTATATTAAATTCAAAATAAATTTGAAATTTTATTTGTTACAAATTTCAGATACCTGAATATGTAGTATAAAATAAAAAGTAAATTTTTGTAACAAAATACTAATAAATTTGTTTATGTTGGTTTTTCATTACCAAACACACAAAGAACATTTTACGTACACTAATAAGTATCTCATATTCTGTATGATTATTATAAATACAATTAATACTGAAAATATAATAAAAAATAACAAATAATTTAATTTAATCTAATTCATATATTTTTATAAACCAGTAATTACAATTATAAATAAATTGTATAAAAAACATTTTGAACTTTGAAGCTTTCAGTTTTAAAAGTATAACAATTATTTTAATTAATAAAATATTGTTGAAATGATTATTTAATAAATATCTCATTATACCCCTAAAGTTAATTAAAAAATTAATATTAGCTAAAAATTGAAGAAAACATAATTTATTTTGATTACCTAACACATCAAAAGAAGAAAAAACATGGATCTGGTTAAATGTGAAAGTTCAAAAAACATGTGCTATAATATAAAATAAAAAAGATGTGTGATTATGTGAGAATAAAAGTATAAATAGAGATTATCTTTCCCACAAGAACAACAGTTTTAATTTCTTATGTAAGAATGAATTCACACAAATAATTTGATACTAACAAGTATCTCATATATTTTGCAAGTATTTATAAATACAAGTAAAAATTATATGAACATTAATGATTAAGTTTCTTATGTAAGAAAGAATTCACACATGAATTTGAACACTAATGATTAAGTTTCTTTGAAAAAATTATATGCCTACTTCAAATCGCTTCCATCTAAATGACTTAAGTACGAGTTGTACCATATGCTGACATTAAATATACTCCCATTTGAATTTAAAAAATCATAACCTGTCAAAAGTAATATGAAAATAAGTATTGCCCCAAACTTAATGTCATATACTAATTATAATTATATACCTACCTGCAACTATCTCGTTGATCTATCTCTCTGTGTTATTTCGCTGATAACCTTTATATAGCTCATTGTTCACCTTAGAAGAACTATTACGCCATAAACGTAAACCCTGAGCACATGTTACCTCTGCATCCAGAGGAAAACAAAAACTTGAATTAGTAACAAATTTTAGGCAGCAGATGCAAGCCTTGAGCATAGTATAAAAAAAAGAAGCAAAAAATGACAAGTATAATACATGCAAACATATTCAAAATAATTTGTGGGAGCACTTATAGGGCAGAAGATTACTATCATTGTGAAAGTCTTTCAAAAGCATCATAGGTCACAATTATCACAAACTATACAAAAGGAAATGTCTGCTTTCTTTAGATGGTTCCTAGTTTGGCAATTTAGCAATGAGACTATTATCATTGAAGGCATAACATGGAAAACATTTTATTTGAGAAAGTATAATGATCCTACTTTCCTTACTGCTAAATTTCCTCACTAAAAAATTGTCATTTATTACCGGTCAACATGTCATTATCAAACATGCATCAATCTTGAACAACATAACAATAAATAAAAGTGTGTAAGCCTATAATCTCTCACGACACTAACAAAAAATTAAAATAATTAAAAACTATCATCCAGGTTTATATTTTTTGTATTAGTAGTTAGTACTTAGTAGCTTACCACAAGAATCTGAGGCTTCACGTGAAGGACTTGCAGCTCAATCTTATGGAGTAGCTCTTCCTCTAAGGCCCTTACTTGATCAAGAATATATACCACCTGATAAAAAAAAAAGAAGCCCCAACCTCATTGAAGTTATTCAATAAAGAGTAGTGTTACAAAACCAGAAAAAAAATGTCATACTTTTGACTATGTTCAGCTATATTCAAGAGTGGTTGTTAGACAAAATAGCATCATTAAAAGATTTAGGAACAAAGTTTTTTACTGCATAAATTTTTCTTAAATGAAATCATTGATAAGGAGAAATTCCCACCTGGCCTCCAATGTCTAGCAATCCTAGGACATCTGCTTGGTCAAATTATCCATGAATAGAGAGGATAATTATGTTGAACATATTTGGAAGCCTGCTGAAAAGTGATTCCAATTTCAGTGGATCAGCTGATTCTAGTACCTCAGAGCAATTTCATTGTCTCTTTAACCCTTCCTGCAATGTTGCCCCAACCTTTATCAAATCCCCATTCCTTGAACCTGCAGACAGTAATAGAGATTGTCAATTATGATCCTAGCTTTATCAAATCCCCATAATTAAATAGTTAACATTTTATTGCTAAAGGTTGAAGGATGTTTGACTTTACTTTTATATATCATACTTTTGCCCATATATTTTTTTTCATGTTTGACTTTACTTTTATATATCATACTTTTGCCCATATATTTTTTTTCGGCATAGTCACTATATTCTTTATTATTTTAATTAAAACTAATATAGACACTTTCTTTAATATAGCACTAGGATAAATATCTTGAGTAAAAACTACCGAAAGTAAAATCTAAATAAACAAATCCTATTAAAACCAATTGGTAATATATTGACAGTATCCATTTAAACTAATATAAAATAAAAATTGAAGTAAATTAAATTCAAAATAGATAAAAATTGTGAGGACAAAGTGCTTCCATGTAATTTTATTTCTTATGATAAATACAAGAGATAAGCAGCACAATATAAGATATAGAAGAAATAAAATGAAAATGGAAAGCAAAAATATGTTACTATTTCTCGACCCATGGCTGAGAGCTCTACAAGATTGGCGCCATCAATTCTTATGCACTATGAAAAAAAGGAAATAAAAAGTTTAAAGCATAATATATCAGGGCAGTAACATATCAGGCAATGATGCATAAAAATAGCAACATAAATAGCTACTCGAAAGATGCATATCATAATATATGAAGATGAGGAATGCTAATGCTACATTCATGACAGTTAAAATCTTCATTTGGTGAGAACTTAAACCAGACCCAGTTCTAAGGAACCTGTTGCTAAGCCTACCCAATAATAAACTTGTAAGTTGTTTGTAAACTGTAACCAAAATGGAAGCAGAAGAAAATGGATACAAAAGATAGATCAAATTGAATGTGACTTCTATTGATTCTTAAAATATCAAGAAAACATCTTATAAAATTTTGTGTAACTGATGTATTGAGAGTGCAATCATGCAAGCAACAAGCACAAACAGGTGGAGTCTAAAAAAGCTAAACTATTTAAAGAAAAACAAGGTGCAAGGAGTAGGAAGAAAGCAAGCATGAAGGAAACAGGGGTAGCCACAACAAACCTATGACCTTGCATTGCACATTCTGAAATAGATGTCCAAACAAACACACCAACATATAGAGGAACAACTGTGCAGAAACATCAGTGAGCACTGCATACCAACCTCAAAGAATCCATAAGAGTGGAAGGGAGTAAACCAAACCTGCAAAGATTTATTTTCATATCTCCTCATCTAAATGCTATTAAAAATAGAGCAAACATGTTTAAGAGGAAATACCAATTACTTTGGAATTTCTTAAACTTGCTCTTCCAGAAGGCACTTATCATCCTAACTTAGAAAATGACGCTGACTTTTCTAGGGTTTTGCAGTGCGTTGTGGCAATGGAGACATTGTCAAGGATGGTGTCGACTATGACGTTGGCAAGGTACTTCTGCTCGTTGAAAGGGAGGCCGAGCTTGTTGTAGTTGTGGTTGCCGAGGATTTCGCGGATCTTGTTGTTGAAGGAAGTGGTGGTGGTGGCGACGGTGGAGGTCTGTTTCACCTCCGCGCACACTGTTACGAGGCGTGACGATTTAGTATTTGGGGATTGGGAGAGAAGGAATTTGGAAAGGATGGGGCTGTGTGTGGGTTGAGGAGAGAAAACATGGATGAGGTTTTGTGTTTGTTTTCAGCTTAATATAAAATGGGAAAATATCTAAAGACAAAGACGGTTCTTAAAAGCCGTGTTTGAAATGTTGCTTTCAAGGGCGGTTTTTAGAAAACCGGAGTTGAAAGCTTGTCGCATCTTTTACTAAGGCGGTTTTATAAAATCGTCCTTGTTTTAGTGTCATAAAATCTCACTTTTGCAGTAGTTCCAATTGCAATCTATGTTTCAATTGAAGATCCTTGGCCCTTCGAAATATTTTCTTAGCTTAGAAATAGCTAAATCCAGCAAAGGTATCTCACTCTCCCAGAGAAAATACACTCTATCTCTTTTAGAAGATACAAGTTTCTTGGCATGCAAACCTTCCAATCTTCCAATGGATCCCAACTTGAAGCTCAATCTTCATGATGGAGACTTACTCCTTGATCCCTCAGTGTATAAAAGGTTAATTGGTAAATTAATTTATCTAACCATTTCACGTCCTGATATAACACTTGTTGTAAATCGCTTGAGTCAATATATGAAAGAACATAGAGTTCGTCACCTAAATGTTGTCCATCATCTTTTGCAATATCTCAAATCTACTCTAGGACAAGGCTTATTTTCCCTGCTCATAACTCTCTCAAATTCACTGTCTTTGCTGATGCTGATTGGGCCAGCTATGTTGATACCAAAAGGTCCGCTTCTAGCTTGTGTGCTTTTAGGGAACAACCTTCTCTCTTGGAGTTCTAAGAAACAACCAACTATTTCTAAATCGTCCACTGAGGTTGAATATCGTGCTTTGTCTTCTGTTACTAGTAAAGTTGTTTGGTTGAGAAGGTTACTTCTTCACTTTAATATCTGACATCGTATACTGATGTTTATATTTCTTGAAATAATTTATTATTTCCTTGTTTAGGCTTAGTTGCGTACCTATAAAAGGGAAATAAGAGATTTTACTATTCACCCACATTTCCTTTTCTCAAAATGGTATCAGAGCTCCAAGTCTTGGGAGCTCTGTTTCCAGTGCTCGATATTAGCATGCCTCTATTTACTCCCTTTATCGTTGCAGCCTTCAGGACCAATGATCAGAATAGGAGGAGTGTCTTTCCTCTACTGGTTTGATACCATAAGAATTGGGGTGGATCTACACCCTACACGTCACCCTAATACCTAGCATGTGTAGGCCACTCTTTGGCACTGGCACAGAACAGCTCGTCAGCATGCCCTCTGACTATCCCAGGGGTCAATTTGACTAAATCTAGTGTTGTGCACTCTAGATCTACAACGCCACTCTTTCCTATTTTTTACAGCATTTTTCTTATGCTAACAGGCTTCTAATCATGGCAGAGGAATAAGTTATCACCTTGGGTCCTGACGACCTTCCAAATTTGGTGGTTTTTATCAACTTGATGGTCACAACTATCTACAATGGGCACAGTACATTCTTACAACTTGCAAAAGGCATATGATGTTAAGCCATATTGAAAGTGGTGGTCCAAAGTTTGAGGCCAGGGATAATGAGGATGCTCTTATCATAAACCTGGTTATGGCACTCTGATTCAAAAAATAAGCTGTAATTGTATGTTTTCTACCTCCATTTGTGAAATGCGGGAGAATATTAATGAGACATACTCCATGAAGAAGAACTTTACTACCTACTATCAAATTGAAAGCAAGATTTTCAATACTAAGTAAGGAACCCTCCCAATCAGTGTTATTAAACTCGGCTCGGCTCGGCTGGTTGAATCGGAAACCAGACCCTTAGCCGAGCTGATTCAATTGTTGGATCATTTCTGTAAGTAACTCGTTGACATGTCATCAAACCTAGTGCCAAACTAGTGTAGTTGACTCGGAGCAGACCGCAAAATTCCCCTAGGTAACTATGTTTTCACATCTTTCCCTCTCTGTCTCTGCAAAGACAGTTTTTCATGTTCTCTGATGTTGCAAGCTTGCAGCCTAGTTGTAGCTTTCACGCTTTTTTCTCTAATCAGTCAAATGCTACACAATTCATATACTAAAAGCTACCAAATACTCCTACGTGGCATTGCTAGAAATCGAGAGCCGTCAACCTTCTACGTGAGATGTGCTTACCTTACCACACTAAAGCTAGTACTTTATAGTTTCTACCATTTGTTGTCTGACTTTTCTCAATATCCTTTATATTTACTTTTAATATGGGTAATTTAGTAATTTTAGTTAAGATAACAAATGATAATAAAGAAAAAAATTAATTAATAAATAATTCAGAATGGAATAAATTTTAAAAAACATAAAATATGATGAGACAAATATTTTTTAAAGCATAATTTGTCTTTGGAAACTTCAATGAATCTCAAATTAATTGGAATGTAATTATATTTGGATAGTAGCTGTTAGAAACTTTAATTTATATAATTGAAATGTCAAATTGCAGTAGTCAAATTTATAGAAGTTTGATTATATTTTCATTTATATTTTTAAGTATAAAAGTTTACAAGTTATAAATTATTTATAATTTTTTAATATAGACGGGTCATATGAGTCAACTAGTGACTCATTGGGTGTCACCATAGAATAGAGTAACAGCCACACCTAGCACCACCTTTCTTTGTTTCTTCTTCTTCTTCGCATGTTTTAAGATGTAATGAAATGCATGAAGGGACAGATCGAGGGAATGGCCAATCTGCTCCTTCATCGCCTCTAGCATTCATGTCAATACTCCCCTGTCAACAACAATTATAGAATAAAATTAATACAATTTATGTAAAGAAAAAGGTAAAAATAGAAATCACTTTTAAATGTTCAACTCATCAAACCATATCAATGTCAAGAATTTGAAGATTGAGGCAACGCTTGATCACTTCTAACCCCTCAATCCAATCCCTAGTATAATCTGAATAGCCCAATTCTAGGTGGGTTAAATTTTGAAACTCAAGAATCAAGTTCGCTTCCTCTTTGTCCTTCATCTGGTATCACAACAACAAAACATTAGAAACCCCTTCTTCCTTAAAAATATGGAAAGTAACAAAAAAATATCACACTCAGTAGGACCCAATCTATGTGCAGAAACTTCACATTATTAACAACCTCCAATAGAACATGGCCTATCGCAATCGTGGCTCTAACCAACTTAGGCAATCTTTCAAACCTTGCTTCAGGACCACTAAAATAAAGATGGCTCACGCACAAGAACTTGAGATTCAATCTCCCACCAGGAAGCTTTGTCGTATCCCTACACTCTAGTATAAATGATTGCAAATGCAAGGTTGTTAGTAAGGGCAGATCAACAGATGAAAAATCGAACAAAAAAGGGTTCTTATTTAAGCCCCCAAAAAGTTTGAGCACCACAAGGGTTTTGCAGTTGAACAAGGTCCAGCATCTTAGTTTGAATAGTGAGACTCTCATGATAAGTTGAGCGTTGGTTTGTAGTTTTTAAAGGCAACGAATGCATGTGCATGGAGATTGGGGTTTAAACGAAGGTTTAGTAGACATACCTGATAAGGAGGATGTAGATGCCATGTTCGAACGAGAAAGAGGATAGCTTTCGGCGATGAAGAATCCAAGTCAATCTCATGAGCAATGAACACCTGCGCCTCTGTATCTTTACCGGCTTCGTGGGGATCTCCACGGTGATGGAGGCACGGACAGAGAGAGAGAGAGAGAGAGAGAGAGAGAGAGAGCAAGGAGGAGAATTTAGGATTTTCTAATACTGAGGGAGAAAGAGATTAAAAAGAAGATGAAAATAAGGAGTGAGAGAGAGCTCGTTCACATTCCCTAAAGACATTGTATTTTCGCATTGTAGAACCGATGTCGTAATTCATTTTCAAAGAAGATTTTGATAAAATCCTCTTAGAAAATTTCCAGTTGTTTACAAAAATGTCACCACTTTACTTATGACATCAGTTTTTGTACAACCATAATAAAACATGCATCGTAGAAGACCATTTTTGTGGTAGTGATTTTATCATTTTATAAAAATAAACTCTATTTTACTACCTATCAAATGAATAAATAAAACATTTTTTAAGAACATATATTTATTTTATTTGCTTATTTATTTATTTAATTCCAAAATCTTCATTATTTTTCTAAAACTCTATTTATTTTTAAATATAATCCTTTTTAATTTCTTTTTAAAAAAATGGGGTGTTTAAAAAGGTCAAGAGAGACACATGGGGTTTAGAGTTAGGGAGTGGTCCTTGGAAGGGGTGTTAGGGTGGTACTTTAAGAGTTGAAGCTTGAGTTGCATTTGATATATTTTGTGTTGATACAACAAGATCTATAAAATAGAAAGAAAAAAAAAAGATGAAAACAGGGTTGACACATTTCCCCTCAGCTTGCAACTTTTGCAGATAACAAACAACAAATGAATAAAAGGAAATGAAATAACATTGGAGATAAAATAAACCCTAAAGCCTCTTCATATACCGAAGCATCACGGGCAGCATTTGAATATGCAAGAGCAGTGTTGCCACAATAGACATCCTAGTTGTGAAGAGAGTGAGGATGAAAGAGAAGAGAACAAATGAGAAAGTGAAGACTAGAGTATAGAAAAAAAAGGAGAAAGCAAGTACAAGAAGAGAAGGAGAATGACCAAGGATAAGAGAGAAGAGAACAAGGATTAGAACGAGAGAGATAGAGAAGACAACTATCATGGAAGGTGATGACAACAAAAGTAAGGCTAACAACTGTTCATGTTTAGTATTCTAAAAAAATTATGACGATGTATACAAATATTAATGCAATTGGTAGTGACTCGCTACAAACAATCAAAAGTAATTGTCCCTTAAACCACATCTTCAATCGGTCCTCAAAGAATCCGTCCATCTATTATTCAGATGAATTAACTGGACCTCATATTAAAGAACCACATTTATTATTCAATAAATTACAATGTTTTTAACTCATAGTTTGACTTTGTCAAACATAAATGCATTGTTTAGTTGAACACATATTTGGAAAGGGGTGGTGAACCTTAAAAGTAATTAAGCTCTAGTATTAAGTCTTAGTTTCAAAGTTGATCTAAAGAACTAAAACTTATGGAAGTGTCTTAGGATCTCAAGGAAGAAGCAAATGCCCTAATTATTGTGGTTATAAATGGTTGGTCCACCAAAAACCACATCTTTAACTTATCCTCGAAGAATCCATAAATTTATTATTCAAAACAATGAATCACACCTTGTATTAAAGACTTGCTTTTATTATTCAAATAAAATAATCATACCTATTAAAGACTCGCTTTTATTATTCAAATAAATTAATGCATCTTTAATGTATTGTTTGACTTTACCCTAAAAGTGTATGAAACTGAAACTATTATTTGAGAGAGAGAAAGAGAGTTCATTCAACACTTCTTGTTTGTTTCCTCTTCAGCGCTTCCTTATATGCTCAATCATCCACCACCCTTAGCTATCACAACTTTGAAGCCAGAATTCTTCTCATATTTCCAAAATGGAGTTTAAGCACCATGAGAAAACTGAGTTGAGCATGCCCGCAGCAACAGCGAGTCACAACGACTTTGGAATACCGCCCTCAAGTCAAGGCGAAGAGGAGCCAGTGGCGGCGGTGATACCAGTGGCGATTCCAGTGACCCCAACACCACCCACCTTGGCTCAAAACAACGACAATGAGAAGTATCATGAGTGCCTTAAGAACCACACCGTCAAAACTGGCGTCCATACACTTGATGGATGCATCAAGTTCTTGCCTCTAGGTGAGGAGGGAACCCTGGATGCGCTAAAATGCCTCGTGTGCAACTGCCACCGAAACTTCCATCGTAAGGAGACCCCCAATGACACCTACCTGGTGCCCTACTACCACCACTTGCCGTTGCCATTGGTAGCGTACTATGGGGAGCAGATGGGCTACCCCCGTGTGCAAGGGCAACAATGCACCACACTGGCACTCCCCTCCAGGTCAAGGGGTAGTGGTGGGGCCCAGTCCTCGAGGGAGGACATGGAAGCAGTGTCAAACCCAACGAGTGCCACTCCTCATGGCGGGTCCAGCAAGAAGCGTTTCAGGACTAGGTTCACCCTAGAGCAAAAAGAGAAGATGTTGGCCTTTGCAGAAAAGCTTGGTTGGAGGATTCTGAAGAACGATGAGAGTGTCGTGCAGGAGTTTTGTGCCCAAACTAGCATCCTACCTAATGTGCTTAAGGTGTGGGTGCACAACAACATGCACACCTTAGGTAAGAAGCTATAGACAGAAAAAAAATAATCCAGCCCCGTTACCTCTCTCTCTCTCTATATATATATATATATATGTTTCTCTGTTTTAAGTTACCATAATAGCAACCACCATTCGCCTCTAATTGTTTCATTGTCATGCTCTCTTTACAATCCAAAATCAACACAACTGTTCAAGGTTGAGATAAATTTGTGCTTTAAGAATATAAGTACTTATGCACTAATCATAATTTGTATTTTTGTTTCCAATCTCTGCACTTTTATAACATGGTTTATTTTCATGTCATTTAACATTTTCCTCCAATGAACATTCAGTGTTTGGATATTTTGGCATTTCAATAGGATGTTCTAGACACATCATTAAAGAGTAACCTTCTGTTGCAACTGTAGATGCCAAAAGATTAAAAAAAATGTTAGAATCTTTTTGAATGTATAATTTGCAAGAAAAAAAAGAGAACTAATTACGTCAAATATGCATGAAAAAATATCACAATTAAATCCGAAAGATAAATTGAAAAAATACCTTTTTTTTAATGAGAAGAGAAAGACATAGGAAAGAGCCAACACGTACAATTGATTGTTCATATCATGCAAGAAAAAAAATACTAAGATTGTAGACAAATAAAAACAAATAAATGTGTATAAAAATATATTTAAATATTTCTTGACACATTTATTAACATATATTTAGTGAAATTAAATTAAATAATTAATAATATGTTAAAACTCAAAATAATATAAAATAATTAATCCTATAATTATAGAATATGAATTTAATACCTATGTAAGACACAACACACTATGTTATATGTTAATAATAATAAAAGACTCTCATTCGGTTACTAAATCCTTATAAAGATTAAATATGGAAGTCAATAAAAAATATTTGTGATTGATTGTTTTGAACCAAATAATAAATATATGATCCCCATGGGAATAGAAATGTAGGAAAACATGGTAAAAAAAAAGGAAATTATAACATTTCCTGAAATCATTAATATGCAAAAAAAATACTTTTTAGAATACATTCTAGAGAATATAAGATGATTTTCAACGGGAAAAAAAAGTTCATAGGAGTATTAGAGCCATTGTTATTTTAATTGATTAAAAATGTTATGTTAGATTATAGGTTTAATTGTAAAATTTGTCCTCCTATTTTGTCTATTTCACCAAATTTTTCTTATTTTTTAATTTATTATCTAAGTCCCCAAAACTGATTTTAATGCTTGAGGAAGGACTAAAATCATGAGTCCTGGAGTGAGAAAAACACTCCATTATCACTACACCTAAATGTTCATTTAAATATTTGGTGCAAAATATATTATTCATATAGGTTTTATGAAAAAATAGTTCAAAATTCAAATTTTTTCTATTTTTTAATTTATAATATTTTTATAATCTCATATATTATCTTTTAAAATATAATATATAAGATTAAATTATATTTTGACATAAATTATAATATGTATATTTATATAATTTTTATTTTTATTATATATTATATTTATCTTTTAAAATGATGTTTGTGATTTAGTGAGAATATTTTTTCTATTTATATTAAGATATTCATGTTATTTATTGTAATATAGATAAAAAATATCGTCATTAAATCACATGTATAAATATTTTAAAAATAATAAAATACTATCATTTGATTTGGTGTACATTACTTTATATAATGAAAAGATTATTACTTAAGCTATTTAATTATATGGCATTATTAGTTAAAATTAGATTTGGACCTGTGTGATGTATGGAACAAAAATTTGTATGAATATAATTTTATATTTTCATGAAATAATATTTTTTTTATAAATTAAAATTTATAAGATGATATTACATCTAAAACCTAAAGATTGAGTGGAATGAACCTATGAAGCTATAATGTGATAACAAGTCAACAATAAACATTGCACATAATCCAGTGCAACATGATAGGACCAAGCATGTTGAAGTAGACAAACACTTCATAAAGGAAAAGTTGGATAGTGGGAGAATTTATACACCATTTGTATCCACAGGAAATCAGCTAGCAAATGTTTTAACAAAAGGATTAAGTGGCTCTACATTTCAATCTATTGTTAGCAAGTTGGGAATGGATAACATCCACTCAACATCTTGAGGGGGAGTGTCAAAATCCCACTATATATTTTATTTCTTGTTATAGATAGGATTTAAATCCCATTATTAGGAGATTTAATTAGCCGCATATTTTGTATTTATGACCAAGAATCATTGACCCATAATTATAGGAATTGACAGCGGGTACAATGATGAGCATTAGTTTAGGATTTTCTTTTTTTAGATTACCTTGTATTCTATTTAAGAGCACATGCTCTTATATCAATATGACTCAGAAAATTATCCTCTAACACATTCAGAGCATATGATTTTTTAATATAGCATATTCTCTACAAATGGATGCGTACAATATTTCTGTATTGCGCTGGACAACAAGAAAATCATGCAAGTACAATTTACTATTCGAGTACCATCACTACCAAAGATGATAATTATGTATCAATGAATCAACTATTGCTATTAACTTAAATCATTTCTCCATTATGCTTAAAAATAGTGAAACTAGATGCAATGATTTTGGAAAATGTTTCTCTTAACATATCCAACAACATTGAATTAGTGCCTTTATGTCCACAACAATCTATCCTTATTAATTAAATGCAATTACATTTTATTTTTTTGTCAAGTGCTAGATAAAATAAAGAAACTTCACTACTAAAAAGAAGCTTTTATACGATGTTCCTTCTACGACGGTCGCGAGAAAACACTGTATAAAAAACACTGACATTTTTTAAATTAAATGAAAGTTAATTTAAGATGGTTTTGAAATAAACCCATCTTTAAACCCTAGACTCGGTCTTGCGTCATGGCCTCATTGCCGCCTCCCTACACTCGTGCCGTTGACTCTACCTTACAGCAAGACCAAAGCAGTGTGCAACTAAGTTCCTCCCCAACTGCAGCACCCTACATCCCCCCCTGTGGTAGCGCCGATCAGTGTGGTGGACCACTGCTTCCTCTACGACAAGCACAACCTCTACGACGTCACCTTCAACACACCATCTACACCTTCCTCACCTCCGACCCCTCCTTCATCGACCTGCTCTGATGAAATGAAATATCCTATTATTGGGTGATCCTTTGAACAGTGGTGAAGCATCATCATAGGTCACCAAACCACCAACAGGTACTATTTTTTTTCCTCTCCCTATGATGGTTTTTGTTTCTTTGTTTGTTTTTTTATGTTTGTGGGTGGTTGTTTTGGTTGTTTCTGTTGTGGGGGGTTTTGTTGGTTTTGGGAAACTGAGGAAAATTATAGAGAAGGTGGGCTGAAAATCGATGTAACGTATGCTAAGGTAACATCAGTTTCGTCTAGAAAACCGATGTTTACTTTAACATCATTTTGTTAACATTGGTTTTTTTTATTGAAAACCGATGTTGGACTTACATTTTAAAATATATCAGGCGTGAGCCCTATTTTGCTCGCACTCTCTTCTTCGATCTCCATCTAAGCTCTCTTCTTCTCTGTCTAAGCTTCTTCTTCTTCATCGCTCTCGAGACCGTGACAGCTCGCCACCTTACCTAGGTACGTTTCATGAGTCTTTCTTCTAAATACCTAGGTACGAACTCGTGCTCACTGTAAGGACTCTTTGTTTGTTTCTGCTGCAAGGACCTTATCTAGGTACGTTTCACTTTGCAGTCCGTTTGGGGTGCTCAGTCGTGCTCACAGGGTCTGATTTTGATTGAGGTAAGTTGTGCTTACTTTGCCAAGTGTTAATGCATTTGAGGCTTTGATGCCGCAAGCTGCTTTATATAAAAATGTGAAAATAGTTTTGCTTAATGTATATTGCCTAAAGCTTTTCCTTTGCAGCATATTCATATGACTAAATAGTTTTATGATCATGTTAGCCACTTGATTTAATGCATGTATATGTTTGCATTGATTTGACATCATGTGTTCGATGAAAAGTTCAAGCAAAATTACCTCATATCAAACGACACTGGTTTTGTTACCTAGTAGTTGTACTGGATACTTTAGCTGATGATAGGAGCAGTGCTATATGGTGTTAGCCAAAATTGACCACAAGTTCACTGCAATTAACTAAAATCTAATTATGTTAATCTAATTAGATAAGCTACATTAGAGGGATAGCTAGGGGAAAATATGTGTGTATCTATGTACGTATGTATATATATATATATATATACATACATACATAGAGGGGTAGATAAATGTCTTGTATCCATGTCTGAACTTGTCCTTAGTATTGAAAAGATAAGCTTCTTTCCAAATCCCAATAGCAAATCCTGCAGCATAGGTTGCTCCAAGTGTGACCCCTCTCTCTTTATCTACAAAAAGGACAGAAATATGGTATATCTTTTGGTGTTTGTTGATGATATCATCATCATTGACAGCTCCAATTATCTCATCATGTCTCTGGTCAGTCATCTAAATTCCACCTTTGCTCTAAAGCAACTTCCTCAACTAGATTACTTTCTTAGCATAGAAGTTCATCATACACCTATTGATTCTGTGTTACTCACTCAAAAACAAATACATTTGTGATCTCCTGCAGAAAACTGACATGGTTGTGGCAAAATCCATTTCTTCTCCTATGGTAACTAACTTGAATACTTTGATGCCTTGCTGTCCGGTTTTCTTTAAAAATAGTCCTAATGCTTCCAATCTATGTATAGTGTCACTATTAGTAATGTTTTGTTAATTTTTTACATGAGATCATGTCAATCTTTTCCCCCTCATGAAAAAAGTGGTGGTCTGAGCAGTTATCAATTACATCATACTGCTTCGACTGATCTAAACTATTTTTGTTGTCTTTAGAAACTGGAAAATTATTCCTCTCATGAGTCCTAATAACTTCACAATAAGGATTTATGTCTTTAGAAGACTTCATCTTGCTCACTGGATGTGATTCAGATTCAGATTCAGGACCACAAGTGTCCAAATTTTTCTTATAAAGGTAGCCAGATTCACTGCCCTTTTGAAATGCAGGGACTGGGGAGAATTTTCCGGAAAGGGATGTTACACCAAGTGTTTCGAATATGCTGGCCTTAATACTGGAGAAAAGTTCAAAGGCAGCTTGAGGAAGGGAAGAGGAACTACTTTCTCAGCTTTTTTAAATTGTCATTGCCAATAACACCTGAGAAAAAAATATACAAACAAATAAAATGTAAAGTAGTAGTTTAAGGACATCTCTACTTTCACCCTGGATGTATCTAACACAATCCACAGACAATTGCAACATGTTTCATGAGTATATTGGGCTTCTGGTAGACTTAGGTTACTGATTGATCAGTTGACAAGTTAAGCAGGAAACAAGATGAAAATGTTAAAAAAAAAACAGATTGGTGAAACTGAACAAGGAGGGAGAGAAGCCTAAAAAATAACCAACCTTTACCATAACATGCCTTGATTTTACTGACCTAGACTTGTGGGGAAAAGAATCATTAAACCATGGGATTCCATCATAGAAATCATCAGAACCATTCCCTGCAGCAATAGCTGCTTCTTGTTTTTTCTTGTCCGGTCCATGATCCCCTGCACTTGTCAAATCACTAGGCATGTTGGTGGACTTGTGGTTCTTACCATCAGATTTATGGTTATCAGAATGTCCATCTGATTTAGCAAAAACCTTGTCACCTTTCACAGACTTTGAACAAAGATACCCCATATGAAAAACTCAATCTTTGTATAGAAAAAAAACTCCTCCTCTATTAGCTCAGGTCACCCAAATTAGGAACGGATATAAATTATAATAGAGCACCCTTTTTTCAAAATGCTTTGGTGAAGTCTTGACATCTTGTATATATATCTATGCTTTGGTGTAGAAGGAAACTTGCAATTACAACAAATGAGAGTTTGCAAGTGCATATACCAACATAATACCTTCTCATTGCCAGCCCTTAGTGCTAATTTATCAACAAGATAAGTAGCAACAATTTATCATTCAACAAATATAATAACAATTGAACAACAAAGGACAAATTTTGTCCAAAGAATACGGTGCACCTTGAATTAACTTTTTTTTATGTACTAATAATGAAACAAAATTCAAGGTGCATCATATCCTTCATGTTAAATGGATCTGTTTAGATAAATCAGAACCAGTTGTGGTGATATTCAAGGTGCTAAACTCCTCCAAATCATAATCAGACCCCATTTCATTGTGCCCACCAGGGGAATCCTGGTCTTGTCCATTTCTAGTCAAAGGAACCCGCAATTGAGAAATTGGAACAGGAAGATGTTCTTCCCTAAAGTACTTGTCCTGAAGTAACTCCATAGTTGTGGGTCTCTTTTGCACTAGGGAAACTTCATTAGGGTAGCAATTGGGCATGCATGGTTCAAGACCACTTGGATTTTCCACATTACCAAATGAGATTGATCCATAATCAGAAAGCTTGGAACAACCCGGCCATGTTTCCTCATTAATGTTCCCTAATACACTTACAACTCTGCTAGTTGATCTACATCACTTGTTCCAGGAAACAATGGCTTCGATGTTAATAGCTCAGCAAAGACACATCCCAATGACCAAAGATCAATCTCTAAACCATAGTATGTAGATCCATAGAGTAGCTCAGCAGCTTGGAACCACCGAGTTCCGACACATGATGTGAGACAACCAAGTTAATTTCCTCCCACCTCCTCAGCTTCATATGTAAAAGAACCCTTGCAAAGATCATCATCTATGTCGCTCGTTGTGCATGTTACAAGATATGAGGTGTTTCCATTATAGATGTTTGTATCCTTATCAGTGTCAAAAGAGTAGCTCTTGGTTTTCATCTCATCCAAAACCCTAAACTATTCTTCATGACTCACGGTTCCCTGATTTGGATTTTCATATACAGTTTGGTTTAATTTAACTAATTGAGAAATAGCTTCAGGATGTTGGAATGATCTTTCACTATTTGAAGAATCATCTTCATATGGTGGCGGGTTCTCCTAGGGAGCATCAAATCCAGACTCCGCTAGTATCATTTCCTGAAAAAGTAGTAAAATTTAACATTAATATATATCTGGAAACAAACAAAATAAAGAAAGTAAAATGTGTTTTAAGTGTCTTAAAAGTTGATGAAAATTGATTTTAGTCCTTATATTTTAAAAATGATGACTTATTCGGATACTAGTAACACTTCTACTGTCACATGACTTCCTTCTTCATTTAACAACATGTTCGTTTAAGATAAATATTGTTGTAAGCATAATATTATTTTATAGATTTTTATTTGAAGCGAAAAGGTTTTCCTTTTTATCACACGACAACTTACAAAATAATGTTAATTTAACACACTGTGGAATGGAATAGAGTGGACCACTCATTGGATGCTCAAGTCATGATAAACTGATTTGGTCCCAGTTTATCATGTTTGGATTGATAACTGATTTGCTCCCAGTTTATCATGTTTGGATAACTGATTTTCTCAGCTTCTACTAAGTTATGATGTTTAGATTGATAATATTAGGCTACATTCTTTTCCTTGCTTATATTGTTTCTCTTAATAGTGATGTTTATGTGGTTGAAATAGGTAAATGGTCTAATAATAATGGAGCAGGTTGTAAAGGTGCAAGAATGGTCATTTTGTGTATCTAGTGGACTAGTGGTTAATCTCTTTGAACAAGACAACACCCAAGTCCACCACAAAGCTTAATCACATACCTAACATAGATATCTTCACAAATAAACCATCCTGAAATAACCTCCCCCATCTGAGAACATGACAGCACCCACGTCCACCCCAAAGCCAAATCACATACCACCAAACTAACTGCCACAACAAAAAGTCAAATATGCAGGCCCCATCTAAATTCGCAACACTTACATGATCAACTATTATAGCCATTAATGTAATTTTGGCATATCAATAATAACAATGAAAGGCTAAGCACTTATAGGAGAGACACCATATATATATTGGTGGTTGGTCTGAGATGGGTGTTGCAGATCAATTATGCATAGGTTCTCGTTGATTGAACATAGTTATGTCCTATAAATATGATCATGTCAGCTTACTAAAATTAGTACAAGAAATTCAAGAAAAGAATAAGAAACTCTCAGCTTGATGAGCCAATGGCAGCTAGAATTAAAATGTAGAAAGATGAAATGAGGCAGGGAGAATGATTGGATGACAAATGAGTAAGCAAGTCTGTCATCACTTTTCCAATCCCTATGTCCTTAATTAGATTTCCATAGATAGGAGTACCATATAGGAACTTTCACTCCACTACTTCTTCTCACTTCCTTAATTTAAGGAGAAAGCAAGTCTATCATCACCTTTCGAATCCCTATGCTTTTGAAAAACATGATTTCCACTCTCTTCTTCTCCCAAAAATGTCCCCCAAACCCTAAAACCTTATTTTCCACCACCCAAGACCACTGGTGGCCGCCATTGCTTGCCGTTGGACCCCCACACCAAGCGGAACACTTTAATCGGAGCAGAATCCTCAGAATCCTCCTTGAAGATTTGATGGAGAAAACCCCGCAATCCTCTATTTCAAAGTTTCTCTGAGGTAACCTTAACTTGTAAGCCTTCTTCTATCTAGTTTGAGTTCCTCTTAGTGTCTCTTATGTGTTGGGTACTGTAACAAGGTGTTTTTACACTTCCTTTGAAAAACCCTAGAGAATGAGACATCATAAAAGTTATCTTTTTATAGCCTTGAGATTGTTTTTGCGGCATTCACTGAACCCCGGTCACATTGGTGTGATCGGAATTTCAAAAAGATGTTTCTTTTCTGTAGAACCTGAAATACCCCTCAGTCCCTTATGTTTTGACAGTGGTATTTGACCCTGAATGTTGCCTTTAATATTGTTTTTGAAGCCTATGCTAAATTCCTTTTGTTTTGGTGTAATAGAGACTTGCGTTGGACCGACAAGCGCGAACGAGAAAGAGACCTCTATGTGACGCAAAGAAGAATTGACGGAGAGCTCACGATAGGTGAGGGGAGTTATTATAAAATTTACCATTTTGACACCATAGTTAGGGTCAGGGAACCTAGCTATGAGAATATCTGCCTGTCCCTGTGGAATGTTGATTTTCTTTCAAGAAAAACTATGTTTTGAATGAATGGGATGCGATATATCTAATGTTGATGAATAACATTATTGTTTATTAAACTTGTGTTGTTTGAAGACCTGGGGAGTGTGAACCTCAAGCATGGAAAATATATTTACATGCGGAATGAGACTCATTGTTGATGTCGCTATTGGTGACTTTAATTGATATGTGGTGATGTTGATGTTTATGATGATATTGATTTGAGATGACGTTGTTAATAAAGACCATGTCAACATGAATTGATGGTATTGTTGATGATTATGTGAATATGAAATAAGGTCATTGTTGTGTTGATAACGTCATTGAGATGAGATGATGTCTATGTTAAGAATTATGTGAAAATGGAATGTTGAGTGATGTTGGAAATGCTTTGGCATGTACATTTTGTGTATGTTTGTGGGGGGCGAAGTGCACTGACCTTCCAGGGTCTTTGGCACTTTCTTTGGGCCACGTTCATACGTTGGATGTTGTGTATGTTCGTGGGGGGGAGGGCGGGCGGGGGAAGTGCACTGGCCTTCCAGGGTCTTTGGCACTTGCTTTGGGCCACTTTCATATGTTGGATGTTGTGTATGCTCGTGGGGGGCGAAGTGCACTGGCCTTCCAGGGTCTTTGGCAATTTCTTTGGGCCACGTTCATACGTCGTATGTAGTGTATGTCATGGGGGGTTAAGAGCACTGACCTTGTCGGATGGCCCAAACATGGGTGACAAGCATGGTTAAGGAATCTAAGCATTTCCGAGGGGATTCTTAAGCGTTTTAATTGGTCCATGGTCTTTTGGTCCAAGGGTGGTCTCGATGAACTATGCATGGCTTCCTAAGTGAGAGTGTCGTGTTGACACGCTTAGGCTATTTCCTTGGATTTGGTTGTTGGTACGTACCACATTGCATCTGAGAGTTAAGTCAGGTGCATGCATCATTCTGTGTAGTCTTGATTGGATCCATGGATGGATGATGAGTAATTGTCGGATATGGACAATGAACAATTGTTGGATGTGACTGTTGGATAATGGATGTTGTGTAAGCTCATGATGTTTGCTTACGTTTTCTTGCTAATTGTGATTATTTGGATTTAACATTGGTTCTTTTTATAATGAACTCACCCTTGCAATTTTGTATCGTGTGGTTGATACCTGTGATGATCACGAACCTTGTTCATGGGAGCAGAATGACTATAGTAGGGTGCATGGATGAGATTTTGTTGAGGAGCCGCCAAGCCAACGTGATGACGTTGGGATTATTTTGGGGAGAGAGTTGTGTTTTGTTAATCAACTCCTCCACAGTGGCTCATGATTTCTTTTCTTGGATTAAGGATGTAAATCACAGATTTAATTATATCTATGAACTGGTTTAATCTTCATTATGTGTATGATGTGTACTGAACTACTATATTAATATTCATGTATTCGGTTAAGCATTGGTGCGTGTTTGGGAACATATATATATATATATATATATATATATATATATTTGTGAAATTCAAATTTACTATGATTTTCACAAGCAAAAATAATGGATTTTTCATAAAAGAAAGAAAAAGAATTTAATTTCATGAGTTATTAGAATGGTGATATCGTAGCGACGAGGCGGGTCATTACATTTAGTGGAAGAAGCTGAGTATTGGTGGGAGAATACTCGCCGATGCCTAGAGGCTGAAGGTCAAGATGTGACCTGGGATGTCTTCAAGAGGGTATTTTTGGAGAAATACTTTCCCGAGGATGTTAGGAACAAGAAAGAGATGGAGTTCTTGGAGCTCAAGCAGGGAAACATGACTGTGGCTGAATATGCAGCCAAGTTTGAGGAGCTGGTGAGATACTTTCCCCATTATTAAGGGAGAGATGGTGAAAGTTCCAAGTTTGTTAACTTCTGATGTTTGTTTGGACTGTCCTTTGGAAATTTCTGGTAGAACATTCTTGATTGATTTGATTTGTTTTCCTTTGAGCCAAATTGATGTTATTCTTGGTATGGATTGATTATCTTCCAACCATGTCTTGTTAAACTGTTTTGATAAAAGTGTGGTGTTTGATGATTTTGGAGTGAGTAAGGACATGATGTTTATCTTTGCCAACCAAGTTGTGACATCTTTAAAAGAAGATGCACAAGTGTACATGATATTGTCTAGCCTGGGAATAAAGACAAAGGTTTTTATGTGTGACCTCCCTGTTGTCAGAGAGTTTCCTGAAGTGTTTCTTGAGGATATATCCAATCTGCCACCCGAGAGAGAGAGAGTTTTCCATAGACCTAGTACCTGGTGTTGGACCCGTATCCATAGCCCCTTATAGGATGTCTCCTACAGAGTTATCCAAGCTTAAGAAACAGTTAGAGGAGTTGTTGGAGAAGCGGTTTGTGAGACCGAGTGTGTCTCCATGGGGAACACTAGTGTTGTTAGTGAAGAAGAAAGATGGGACCATGAGGTTGTGCGTAGACTACCGCTAGTTGAATAAGGTAACGGTTAAGAATAAGTACCCTTTGCCTAGAATAGATGACCTTATGGACCAACTGTTAGGAGCTTGTGTGTTCAGTAAGATAGACCTTAGGTCAGGTTACAATCAGATTCGAGTGAAGTCTGAGGACATACCTAAGACTACTTTTAGGACCCGTTATGGTCACTATGAGTATCTAGTCATGCCCTTTGGTGTGACTAATGCTCCAAGTGTGTTTATGGACTACATGAATAGAGTCTTTCACCCTTACCTTGATAGTTTTGTGGTGGTATTCATAGATGATATTTTGGTATACTCCAAGACTAGAGAGGAACATGAAGAACATTTGAGGATTGTGTTGCATACCCTTAGGGACCGACAACTCTATGCTAAGTTGTCCAAGTGTGAGTTTTGGTTAGAGAAAGTTAGTTACCTAGGGCATGTGATATCTCAAGGGGGCATAACTGTAGATCCATCTAAGATAGAAGTCATTCTTGAGTGGGAGAGTCCTAAATCTGTTTTTGAGATTAGGAGTTTTCTGGGTTTAGCAGGATACTACCGGAGATTCATAGAAGGTTTCTCCAAGTTAGCTTTGCCTTTGACTAGACTGACTCGTAAGGGTCAAGCTTTTGTGTGGGACACCCAATGTGAGCATAATTTTCAGACCCTTAAGGAAAGATTGATGACCGCTCCAGTGCTAGTTTTGCCTAACCCGAGGGAACCCTTTTGAGGTGTATCGTGATGCATCAAAGTTGGTTTAGGAGGAGTGTTGATGCAAAATGTCCAAGTAGTGGTCTATGCTTCTAGACAACTCAAGACTCATGAGAGGAATTATCCCACTCATGATCTGGAGTTAGCTGTTGTGGTTTTTGCCCTTAAGATGTGGAGGCATTACCTGTTTGCCTCCAAGTTTGAGGTGTTTAGTGATCATAAGAGCCTTAAGTAATTGTTTAGTCAGAAAGATCTGAACATGCATCAAAGGAGATGGTTAGAGTTTCTTAAAGATTGTGATTTTGAGCTTAGCTACCATCCTGGCAAAGCGAATGTAGTGGCTGATGCCTTGACTAGGAAATCCCTACATATATCGGCCTTGATGGTAAGAGAAATGGATCTCCTAGAACAGTTTAGAGACCTTAGCCTTGCATGTGAGGTTACTCCTAATAGTGTGAGATTAGGAACTTTGAGGATTACCAGTGAATTACTAGGAGATATCAGGGAAGGCCAGAAGACTGATCCTTTTATGAGGACCTAGTTAGAAGCTATAGAGTCTGGAAGAAATAGTAGTTTCAAGGTTAGATCAGATGGAGTCTTGAGACTTCAAGATAGGATTTGTGTTCCCAATGTACCTGAACTTAGGAAGATGATCCTAGAGGAAGGACATAGGAGTAACTTGAGCATACATCCTGGTGCTACCAAGATGTATCAGGATTTGAAGATGATGTTTTGGTGGCCCAACATGAAGAGAGAGGTTAGTGAGTTTGTGTATGCATGTTTAGTCTGTCAGAAGGCTAAGATAGAACATCAGAGACCTTCAGGGAAGTTACAACCCTTGGAGATACTCCAGTGGAAGTGGGACAATATTTCTATGGATTTTGTTGTAGGACTACCTAGAACCCCCAAAGGTTTTGATTCTATCTAGGTTATTGTTGACAGGTTGACCAAGTCTGCTCACTTTATTCCCATTAATATTAGATTTTCCTTGGAGAAGTTGGCCTCCCTGTATATTAGTGAGATTGTTAGATTACATGGTGTGCCATCTAGCATAGTGTCTGATAGAGATCCTAGGTTTACCTCTAGATTTTGAGAGAGCCTGAACAAAGCGTTGGGAACCAAGCATAGACTGAGTTCATCGTACCATCCTCAGACTGATGGCCAAACTAAACGGACCATTCAGTCCCTGGAGGATCTTTTGAGGGTATGTGTCTTAGAGAAAAAGGGAAGTTGGGAGAGTTTTCTGCCATTGATAGAGTTCACTTACAACAACAATTTTCACTCTACCATTGGCATGGCTCCCTATGAAGCTTTGTATGGTAGAAGGTGTAGGACACCTCTATGTTGGCCAGAGACTGGAGAAAACCTCACCTTAGGACTTGAAGTGGTACAGCAAACCACCGAGAAGGTGAAGTTGATTCAAGAAAGGATGAGGACTGCTCAGAGTAGACAGAAAAGTTATCAAGATAAGAGGAGGAAAGACCTGGAATTCAAGGTTGGTGATCATGTATTCTTGAGAGTCACTCTGTGGACTGGGGTTGGTCGAGCATTGAAATCCCGAAAACTCACACCTCGCTTTATCGGTCCTTTCCAAATTCTTAAGAGAGTTGGCCCTGTAGCATACCAAATTGCATTACCCCCATCACTTTCTAATCTTCACAATGTCTTTCATGTGTCTCAACTCCGTAAGTATATCCATGATCCATCTCATGTGGTCAAATTGGATGACGTGCAAGTAAGAGAGAACTTGACATATGAAACATTGCCTTTGAGGATCGAGGATAGACAAACAAAGCACCTAAGAGGGAAGGAGATTCCATTGGTCAAGGTGATCTAGGGAGGTACATCAGGAGCAGATGCCACGTGGGAATTAGAAGTTCAAATGCAAGCCGCCTATCTGAGATATTATAAGTTATAAATCGATGTTTAATTGTATTTATTGTGTTGTTTGACTATATGATAGACTTGAATAAGTTGAAGTATGCCTTGAACTAGTCATGGGTGAATTTCTTGATATGGATGTTGAATTATGTGGAGTTTTGTTGAGTTGAGTTGAAAGTATGAGATTTTAGATTTTACCAAAACCAAGTTCAATGAAATCATTATACCGGATTCGTTAACCATTGGATCATCTTCAAATTTTGTGAAGTGCACTGACCTTCTAGGGTATTCGGCACTTGCTTTGGGCCACGTTCATACGTTGGATGTTGTGTATGTTCGTGGGGGGCGAAGTGCACTGGCCTTCCATGGTCTTTGGCACTTGCTTTGGGCCATGTTCATACATTGGATGTTGTGTATGTTCGTGGGGGGCGAAGTGCACTGGCCTTCCAGGGTCTATGGCACTTGCTTTGGGCCACGTTCATACATCGTATGTAGTGTATGTCATGGGGGGTGAAGTGCACTGACCTTGTCGGATGGCCCAAACGTGCGTGGCAAGCATGGTTAAAGAATCTAACCATTTCCGAGGGGATTCTTAGGCGCTTTAATTGGTCCATGGTCTTTAGCACTTGCTTTTGGCCATGTTCATAGCTCATACGACACAGGAAATAAAATAACTATAGCAGAGTGTACTTTGTACTGAGGGGGCTTGTCACCTGTTAGGGAACTTTTTTTGGCCCCAGGCTGATCACCTATGGGGGGGGCAGTTACATGCACAACCGGGTGATCTAGATGAACTATGCATGGTTTCCTAAGTGAGAGTGTCGTGTGGACACGCTTAGGCTATTTCCTGGGATTTGGTTGTTGGTACATACCACATTGCATCTGAGAATTGAGTCAGATGCATGCATCATTCTGTGCAGTCTTGATTGGATCCATGGATGGATGATGAGTAATTGTTGAATATGGATGATAAGTAATTGTCGGATGTGGACAATGAACAATTGTTGGATGTGAGTGTTGGATAATGAATGTTGTGTAAGCTCATGATGTTTGCTTACATTTTCTTGCTAACTGTGATTATTTGGATTTAACATTGGTTATTTTTATAATGAACTCACCCTTGCAATTTTGTATCATGTGGTTGATACCTGTGATGATCGCGAACCTTGTTCGTGGGAGCAAAATGACAGTTGTAGGGTGCAGGGATGATATTCTGTTGAGGAGCCGCCAAGTCGACGTGATGACGTTGGGATTATTTTGGGGAGAGAGTTATGTTTTGTTAATCAACTCCTCTATAATGGTTCATGATTTCTTTTGTTGGATTAAGGATGTAAATCACAGATTTAATTATATCTATGAACTGGTTTAATCTTCATTCTGTGTATGATGTGTACTGAACTACTATATTAATATTCATGTATTCGGTTAATCATTGGTGCGTGTTTGGGAACATATATATATATATATATATATATATATATATATATATATATATATATATATATATATACATACATATATATATATATATATATATATATTTGTGAAATTCAAATTTACTATGATTTTCATAAGCAAAAATAATGGAGTTTTCATAAAAGAAAGAAAAAGAATTTAATTTCATGAGTTATTAGAATGGTGATATCGTAGCGACGAGGCGGGTTGTTACATTAAAGTTAACATTACCTTGTTTAATTTGATGGAATTTCGGTATGATGCATTTCTAGTTGTTCTCTGAGTGTATACTTGATTATCAGTGAATTAATATCACTGATTTCATGTCGTGTACTTGGAGACCAATACGAAATGCTGCCAAAATTTCGTTAAATTTAACAAAATAAGATTAACCTTGAGCATGAATCTACCATAAAAAATGGCTTCCTGAATGGGATAGGGCCACACCTTAAATGAAAAAGTGAGATTTCATGTATTCAATGAGTTTCAGAGTATCACCGAGTTATTATTTAGATGGATCGAAGTTGGATGAATGAAAGTTGCTTGAGCATTGCGTATGAGGAAGGCATGGAACAGTTTCTACAATTTGCTTCAGAAAGAAGTCGATCGGATGAAAACGACAAATTTTTTTGTCCGTGCATAAATTGTTTGAACGGGAGATGATAAAAAGTCGACGGCATACGAGAGCATTTGTTGTGTGATGGAATTAAGAAGAATTATACAACATGGATATGGCATGGTGAATTGACAGAGATGCAGAGTAGGTCCCAATGTGAACCATTTGATGTAGAAATGGGAGATCGCTTGGAGGATATAATTAGTGACCTTGGACAAGAGTCTTTTCAGCAAGCACATTCCCCTATGTATGATACATTGCAAACTGATTCAAAGAAACCTTTGTATCTGGGGTACAAGAATTCATTGATGTTATTGTCAGTGGTGTTAAGTCTCGTTAATGTCAAGGTCTGATATGGGTGGAGTGACAAAAGTTTTTGTTCGCTGCTTCAAGTAGTGCACGATATGCTTCTAGAGGAAAACACATTGCCTAAAAGTTACTATCAGGCACAGAAGATACTGTGTCCGATGGGTTTAGAGTATCAGAAGATTCATGCTTGCCTGAATGATTGCATATTGTACAGACATGAATTTCAAGAAATGTTGAAATGCCCTAGGTGTGGGGTATCACGGTACAAAGTCAAGGATGATGAGGAATGTAGTAGTGATGAAAACTCAAATAAGGGCCCCTCAGCGAAGGTGTTGTGGTATCTTCTGATCGTTCCAAGGTTTAAGCGTCTATTTGCTAATGTAGACGATGCAAAAGACCTTACATGGCATGCAAATGGGAGAAACTACGATGGAATGCTCTGTCATCCATCTGATTCCTTGCAGTGAAAGAAGATAGATCGTTTGTTTTCGGATTTCGGCAAAGAGGCAAGAAATCTTAGGCTTGGACTAGCCAGTGATGGAATGAATCCATATGGCAGTTTAAGCACTCAACACATTTCATGGCCTGTTCTACTGGTAATTTACAATTTGCCTCCTTGGTTGTGCATGAAGCGAAAATACATGATGTTTTCTATGATGACATCGGGCCCAAGACAGCCAGGAAATGACATTGATGTTTATCTAAGTCCATTGATTGAAGACTTGACAAAGTTATGGGACAAGGGGGTTTTAGTATTTAATGGGTTTCAGAATAAGACTTTTCAATTGCGTGCAATGCTTTTTTGTACCATTAATGACTTTCCAGCATATGGGAATTTGAGCGGTTACAGTGTTAAGGGTCATCATGCATGACCCATCTATGAAGAAGACACAAGTTACATACAACTGAAACATGGTAGAAAAATAGTGTACACTAGGCATCGACATTTTCTAAAACCTCATCACCCTTATAGGCGATTGAAAAAAGAATTTAATGGAAGTCAAGAGCATGAAACTGTGCCGATACCGTTGACTGGTAAGCAGGTCTTCCAGCAGGTTCAACACCTGAATACTATATCTGGAAAATCCCAAAAGAAGGAAAAAAGTAAGACTTGTATATGAAAGAAGAGGTCGATTTTCTTTGATCTTCCGTACTGGTATGATCTAGATATTAGACATTGTATTGATGTTATCCATGTGGAGAAAAATGTATGTGATAGTTTCATTGGGACGCTCCTTGACATTCAAGGAAAGACAAAAGATGGTTTGAATACTCGTCAAGATCTAGCTGAGATGGGTATATGATCGCAATTGCATCCAAGGTCTAATGGTAAAAAATATACTTGCCTCCAGCTTGTCATACTTTGTCCATAAAGGATAAGATCAATTTTTGTCAGTGTCTGTGCCGAGTCAAAGTCCCACAAGGATACTCTTCAAATATTAAAAGCCTTGTGTAGTTGAAGGATCTTAAGTTGGTAGGGTTAAAGTCTCACAATTGTCACGTCTTGATGCAACAATTGTTAGTCGTGGCCATATGAGACATTTTGCCAAACATAGTCAGGTTAGTCATAACTTTTCTATGCTTTTTCTTTAATGCCATATGTAGTAAAGTCCTTGATCTTTTGAATTTAGATGAGCTGGAAAATGAGGCTGCTATTATACTGTGTCAGTTGGAGATGTATTTTCCTCCTGCTTTCTTTGACATCATGGTTCCCTTAATTGTTCATTTGGTTAGAGAAATCAAATGTCGTGGTCCTATTTATTTGCTGTGGATGTACCCGGTTGAGCGATACATGAAGATCTTAAAAGGGTGTACCAAGAATCTACATCATCTGGAAGCATCTATTATTGAAAGGTACATTACATAAGAAGCCATTGAATTTTGTTCAGAGTACATTGAAAAGGCTAAACCTGTTGGGCTTCTTGAGTCTCGGCATGATGAAAGAGTGGGCATTAAGGGTTCAAGAGGACTGCATGTTATCACTCCAACTGTAGAAGATTTGTTGCAAGCTCACTTGTATGTGTTGAATAACAGTAATGAAGTTTTTCCATACATACTTCGGCATGAAGGTTTAGTGAAAGAAAGTCATCCAAAAATGTTAAAGAACTGGGTCTTGAAAAAGCATAACAAGACTTTCCTAGATTGGTTTAAAGATACAATCTTTGCTGATGATAATGCTTCTGAAACATTAAGAAATCTAGCAGATGGGCCTAAAAGAAATGTTATAACTTGGCAAGGATACGATATAAACAAGTATTCCTTTTATACAAAAGCACAAGACGAGAAAAGTACAATGCAAAATAGTGGGGTCACCCTAAGTGCTGAATCTCAACACTTCGCCAGTGTACAAGATGAAAATCCCTATGTAGCTTCCATCCCTTACTTTGGGCTCATTGAAGAAATTTGGGAGCTAAACTATGTCAAATTTACTATTTGTGTTTTCAAATGTAAATAGGATGACAACAACACCGGTGTACGGACCGATGATGTAGGATTTACATTGGTAGATCTAAAGAAACTCGCTTACCAGAATGACCCTTTCATCATGGCAGAACAAGCTAAATAGGTATTTTATGTTCAAGACCCTTGTGATGAAAGGTGGTCAGTGATTCTACATGGGAAAACAATTGGTGTTAATGTTGAAGATGATGATTCATACATTAATACTTATGTGTCACACCCTAATTTCATCTGGGGACGTTTGTTTACAACCATTTAAATTCTTGCCAGCCGAGTTGAGATGCTTAACACTCTTCGCCGTGTAATCCGTAAAGTTTCGCAACGTTTCAAAAGGAAATGAGCAAAATACGAAAAATGGGGGTGAACTAATCAAACTAGGGGGTGTCCTTCAGCACTGGGCCCATCAGAAAGCTTCATCAGGAAGCAACCAGCTCGCCTGGGTGAGCTGGGCGGCAATAACCTCCCTAATTTTTGCTATAAATAGGGGAGAGAGACTGAGTATGAAGGGTTCAACACCCTGGGTATTCAGAATTCACTTAAAATTAGTGAGTAGAAGAAGAAAGAAGGAGAAAATCCAAGCCGAGGCACTTTCGTGACGTTTCCATGATCAATTCCGTGAACGTTCTTCGCAGTTCTTCATTCGTTCTTCATCGTTCATCGATCTTCAACCAGTTAGTTTTCGATTTCGAAGCTTTGGATTCATTCTATGCACCCTTAGGGGCCATTCTTGCTTTGTATGTTTTGATCTTCATCTCGTCTACTTTCGGTATTCTTTTTCTTCGTTTTAAGTGAATTTCTACCGATCGTTTAAGCCGTAACCTCACTTAATCAATGTTAAAATGAATTCCGACCAATCATTTACATTGTAATCTCATTTAATTGCCTTTAAAATAAAATTCAACCGATTGTTTGTGTTGTAACCTCGGTTAATCATTAAAAAGGCGAGTTTCAACCAGACATTTACTTTGAAAGTTTTCTTTAAATGAGTTGAGAAATAACCAAGTGAAACTAAGGCTAAAATCAACTCACAAATCAAACTTTTGCTCGCAAAAAGGTCATTTGAGATCGTTCAAGGTCCAACGTTTTAACGATTCTCCCCTTTCAAAATCAAGAGATCATTCGAGGTCCAACGCCTTAACGATTATCTTCTTTCAAAAATCAAGAGATCGTTCAAGGTCCAATGCCTTAACGATTCTCCCCTTTCAAAATTAAGAGATCGTTCAAAAGGGTTTGACGCCTTAAATGATTCTCACTTTAAAAAAAAATAAAAAGATCGTTTAAAGGTCCAATGCCTTAAATGACTTTTGTTCGCAACTAAAGTCAATCTTGCAAAAAAGATAAAAAAAACTTAACCAACTTTCAGTTCTGAAATAACTACGTAGGTCTGATTTCTTCATCGCAATTGAGGAATATGTAGGAGTGAGGGAAACACCCTTGTTGACCACAAAAAGTAAAAAACATAAAAAGGCAAGAAAATACATAAAAAAACATAAAAAGGAAAAATACATAATTTTGAAGTCATGATTTGCACACTCGATTAGAGGCTGCCATCCCTTGTGATGAATGCGTGAGGTGCTAATACCTTCCCCGTGCATAAAAACAACTCCCGAACCTTTCATACTTAAAGTTCGTAGACCTACTTTTGATTTTTCTAACGTTTTCTCAAATAAATGTTGGTGGAGACTCCGCGCATTTCCCTTCCATGGAAGACACACCCGTGAGCCTCGAGTCGCCCTCCTGCCGAAGGGTAGGTTGCGACAGTTTGCGACTCCACTGGGAACAGTTAGAGAGTTAGGCCGTCTTGTCAATGTGCAATGTTGTTATCATGACTTCTCCTTTATTTATGTTCCCTTTCCCCTATTATCTGTTATGTTGTCCATGTTTGTACATAACCTTTGTTGTTGTTGTGTTTGGTGTGGGTTTGTCTATTGATTACATTCATAGTTACAAATATTTTTTCTACACACACATGGAACCTACACCTTGCACACACATTGAGATATTAGGCCCTACACCCGGGTCTATGTGAGCCATAAGGAGTGGAGGTCAATCTGTAGTCATGCTGAGTCTCCGACTCGCTTGATGACAGTGAAGCCTCATCTAGAGTTTTCCTCTTTTAGTGATGCATTGTCGCTGATAGTCCCTATCGCCGCAATGTATTACTTAAGAGGATGATACCTCTAGAAGCCAGTAAAGTTACTTAAAACCACCCTCTGGAATTATCACTAGAAGTGGACCTTTGGATCATTTCCATTAGGTTCCTCAAATTAGGGGGCACATATCAAACTTACTCTGATATATTCCTTGATTGCATCATGCATCTCTTCATGGCATTGCAATGGACATATCATTCCCGCATTTGTCGTTCATCATATTCGTGCATTGCATTTGCATAAATCACTATATTACTACACATCTGCATTTTAGCATGCTCTTTTGTTCTGACAATTGCATACATTCTGTCATACCCTAATTTTGTCCGGGGACCTTTGCTTGATGACATGCAACTTTTATTTGGTCCTTGTAAGGTGCTTGGCACCCATCATTAGGCAATTTGTGAAATTCCGGGACATGCCAGAAAACAAAAGAAAATATTGATGCACAATCCGTAAGGTTCCGTGACACACAGGAAATCAAATGGAAGCATCGTTGCACAACTAGTGAGGTTCTGTAACATTCCGTAAGTCAAAAAAGGGATGATTATGTAATCCACAAGGTTCTGTAACATTACAGAAAGAAAACAAGTATCGTTACGAAATTCGTAAGTTTCCGTAACTTTACGAAAAAAGAATCACCTAAAAAGGCAGGGGGTGTACTTAGTAAAAATGGGGGTGCAAATAGCAATCAGGCCCACTTGGGCCCTCCAGAATATTCCTCTAGAAGGATGTTGCTTCTGGAGGAAGCAACCCTGCTCGCCTGGGCGAGCTGGGCGGCAACCATCTCCCCTATTTTGCTATAAATAGGGGAGGAAGTGAGAAGGAAAAGAGTTCAGCCCCTTAGGCACTTCTCTCTCTTTCGAATTTGCTTGGAAAAATTGTTTCCGTGAAGAAAATCTAAGCCAAGGCGCTTCCGAAACGTTTCCGTAAGGAATTTCGCGAAGGTTTCGATCGTTCTTCGACGTTCTTCATTCGTTCTTCATCGTTCTTCGATCTTCAACGGGTAAGTACCTCGAACCAAGCTTTTGGATTCATTCTATGTACCCGTGGTGGTCCACATTGTGTTTCGTGTATTTTTATTCTCGTTTCATTTACTTTTTATACCCCCTTTTGACGAGCTTAAGCCATTTTATTTAAGTCATTTCTCGCTTAAACTAAAAATAAAATAAATTTCCATCGATCGTTTGAATTGTACTATCCGTTAACTTCGGTTAAAATGAATTCCGACCGTTCGGTCGTGCCGTAACCACGTTGGAAATCAAAAAGAGGTAAAATAATAATATAATAAAAAAATATACCTTTTAGTAAAATAAAGCGAAAAATCAATTGGACGTTTTCTCTTTGGGATTTCTCATTCTTAATCGAATTGACTAATAACTAAGGTGAAACTAAGGCTAAAATCAACTCGCCTAGTCAAGCTCGTCCATAAAAAATAAGTTTTTGAAGTTTGTCATTTCAATTTCTTACTAAGTAAAAATGGATCATTTTCAAGGTCCAACGCCTTAAAAATGATCACCTTTTAAGCAAAAAAGAATCACTTGATAAAAAAGAACTACGTAGGTCTGATTTCCTCATCGCAATTGAGGAATACATAGGAGCAAAGGGAAACACCCTTGTCGACCACAAAAAGAGAAAAAATATAAAAAGGGTATAAAGGATATAAAGACATAAAAAGGGAACATAAAAAATCAAAGTCATGTTTGCACATTCGATTAAAGGCTGCCGTCCCTTGGGACGGACGTGTGGGGTGCTAATACCTTTCCCGTGCGTAAATACAACTCCCGAACCTTTCACTTAAAAGTTCATAGATCGCGTCTTTTCCGGTTTTTCCGACGTTTTCCTCAAATAAACGTTGGTGGCGACTCCGCGCGTATTCCTTTCGTGGAACACGCATCCCGCGAGTCACGCGTCGCCCTCCCGCCGAAGGGTAGGTTGCGACAGTTGGCGACTCCGCTGGGGACTGTTTTTAGAGAGTTAGGCCATTTAATCTTGTGCAAAGTTTTGCCATGACTTACTCCTTTGTTGGTTTCCCTTTATTATGTTCTTGTGTATATAAAATCTTTGTTGCTTTTAGTGCGTTTTAAAATGTATGCATGAGGTAAATATTTATTCATTTGATGCACACAAACACCAACACTATTTGCACACACTGTGAGTTGAAAAACGGCCCTATACCCGGGTTCATGGGAGTATAAGGAGTGGAGATGGATCTGTGATCATGCTAGGTCTCCGACTTGCTTGATTACAGTGAACCCTCATCTAGAGTTTTTCTCTTTGAAAACATATTGTTGCTAGTAGTCCCTACTGCTGCAATATGTTCTTCGAAGGGGATGATACCTCTAGAAACCATCAAGAGAGATATGACTACCTTGGGGGTTATCACTAAAAGCCTAGTTAGCTCTTTCCCTTATAGGTCCCTAAAATAGGGGCACGGAGCAAACACGCTGCGTGCCATTTTTCACACTGCCATGCATAAATATCATATACCCCTTTGCTTATGTTCAGTGAATATTGTCATGCTATTGCACCTTTTGCATATGCATCGCATAGGGGTTTTGTCTTGATCCCCTCTATAGACAAATCAAAGGAGGGTCCGGGTCACCGTTTTAAATACATACGTTGGGGCACTTTGCTACCCCTAGACGTTGTGTCTAAAAAGGAAACAATTTCTCGGGCTCCCGTATTCGTAAATTGCATCTGTGTCATATGCATTTCTTCATGCATTCATCCATTCCACCCATGATAGATGTCGGAGTTTTGATTCGGACTAGATTTTATTTCACTTTAGTAAAACATGAGATCAAGTCAAAAGCCTTCGCTTAAAAAGAGGTTCTATCAAGTCAAAATCAAGAGCTTAGAGGTCACTAGTTTACGAGAGTTGGGGCAATTAATGGGTCAACTTCAACGGCAAGCCTTTCGCAAAGCCTATGGTAACATTTGGGACCTAGCTAGGGTAGAAGTCTCCATGGAACCGATTGCATCCCTTTCCCAGTATTATGACCAGCCCCTAAGGTGCTTCACATTTGAGGACTTCCAGCTAGTGCCGACTGTGAAAGAGTTTGAAGAAATCCTGGGATGCCCACTGGGAGGAAGGAAGCCATATCTTTTCTCTGGGTTCTATCCCTCCACGACAAGAGTTGCCAAGGTGGTGAAAATCTCAGCACAAGAGTTGGACCGTGTAAAGCAAAACAGGAATGAGGTAGTCGGAGTACCAAGGAAGTGTTTGGAGGAAAGGGCAAAGGCCTTGGCAAATCAAGGCGAATGGGCTTTCTTTTATTGACATCTTGGCGCTTTTGATCTTTGGAGTTGTCCTCTTTCCGAATATGGAAGGTTTAGTGGACCTAGCAGCGATTGACGCTTTCCTCGCCTTTCATCATGGCAAGGAAAGCCCGGTCGTCGCCATTTTGGCCATGTATGACACGTTCGACCTGGGATGTGAAAAGAGTGGCGCAAGAATTGTTTGTTGTGCACCGGCTCTCTATGTGTGGCTGGTTTCGCACCTTTTTCTCCAAAAAGGTAGGCTCGTCTATCCGCTACAAGGTCACCGCTCGTGCGTCGAAAAAAAGAAAGACGAATTGAGACCAACTCTTGGCTAGCATAGAGGGGCGTCTGTTAATTGGTTCCCTCGCTAGAAGGAAGGAAGAATCAGGATTCTATCTTCATGCGAAGGATGTCCAAATGTTCCCTTGATGGAACAAGGGGTTGTATTAATTATAATCCCGTCCTCGCCATAAGACAGCTTGGCTACCCCATGAGAGGAGTGCCATCAGACGAAAGCATCACGCCTTTCATCACACGGGGTTTCAGTGACCCCAATGCGAGGGTACTCTAAGGAGTTCACAAGGCATGTGATGCGGTGTGAAGAAAGGACAGAGAGCTTAGGGGAAGCAGTAATGGGAGCATCGGCAGCTATCATAAGTGGCTGAGAGTCCGGACACAAGGATTGGATTGGCTCCCAAATCTAAAGACTATGAGAGATGATGAGGTTAAAGCTTTGGAAGAAAGTGATGAGGTACAAGCCCTAAAGGCAGAGCTTGAAAGAGCCCGGGTAGTCGAAGAGAAGTTCAAGTCCATAGCCATCAAAGTCTGGAAAGAGTATGATGAACTAAGGGACGTCAATATGGCCACCGCTGAAGCCTTGGAACGAGAAACCAAGAAGGCCTGAAAGGAAGAACACGACCAAAGCAAAGTTTTGAGGGGCTTTATAGGGCAGCAATAGTGAGCTCAAGCTCCAAAGAGGTGAAAGGAATCATCACGGGTCAAAGGCATGATCTTGAAGGACGAGCTAAAGGCTTGCCTTAGGTCGAAAAGAAATTTGTCCCAACAGTTAAGCGAGACTGAAGGGAATATGTGGGCCATCATCGATGAGTGCAAAGAGAAGCTAAATCTAGCGGTGACTCACGAGCAAAGGCTAGAGGATGAGTACGCCAAGATGTCAGCAGAAAGGGAAGCAAGGGAAAGGGTAATTGATTCATTTCACCAAGAGGCAACAATGTGGATGGACCGATTTGCTCTTACTTTGAACAGGAGTCAAGAACTTCCCCGATTGCTAGCCAAGGCCAAAGCAATGGCGGACACCTACTCCGCCCCCGAGGAGATCCACGGACTTCTCAGCTATTGTCAGCATATAATAGACTTAATGGACCATATGATTAGAAACCGCTAGGAAGTTTGTATTGTCGCTCAGATCTTGACTAGTTGTAACTTTTTGAATAAAATGATTTTATCCCACGTTTTTACTCCAAAAATCAGTGCGAATCAAGTCACTCCCGCATTTTATCTCTAGCATGCATTGTATGTTGGTCTCGTCCTTTGTCACGGGAAGCCGGAAGGTCCATATCACCTTCTTAATTGTACACATGGGGCACTGCGCCCCCAAATGCACAAGTAAGAAGAGATAATTTTCCGGGCTCTCGTGTCCGTAAAATGCGTTCATATCATGCATCGCATAAGCATCTCTTCATAACATCATAATGAACATATCGTTCCTGCATTTGTCCGTTATCATATTCCAGCCTCACATTTTGCATGAGTCATGGCATCATCATGCATATGCGTTCAACAAACTTTTTGTTCTACAAACTGCATACCTTTTGTTTTCATGTTTGCTCATGCGTGAGCCTTGCATTTTCCTCTACAAAACAAAAACAAAAGGGGAAGCGTGAAACTTCACACTACATTCTTAGTTGCATGTGTTAGGCACCATGAGCCAACCATGTTGGGATCATAAACCCATTTCTAAAAAAGAAACACACAACAACAAAACAAAATAATTGAACATGGTACCTAATGCATGGTTAACTAGGAAATGGTGTTTCTTCGGGCATCTCAATTTGATAATTACATTCTCCATGCATACTATGCGTATTCCCGAGTCTTTCATCCCTATGAAATGTTGTTGAAGTATTGGCGATCAAAATTGCCATTCCTTGGATTATAGGGTTGAACCAAGCTCATGCTTTTACAAAAAGGTTCATCAAGTCAAGTTGAAATATGGAAGTAACCGTCTTGCAAAATTGGGGCAAAAGATGAATCGAGTCACATCACTGCTTCGTCTACTGCCAAACATATTTAGGATTGTTGATGTCCTTGTTACTTCCAGTTTCACCTTGACAAAGATGTCATGGATCATGTTGAAAATCTAAATTGATTCAACCCCATATCCTGCATTAAAATTCGCAATACTTCAACTATACATCATTCGCATACATCCATGCTTTTCATTGGTTGCATTGCTCATTGCATTCTTTCCTTGAAAAATAAAATAAAATAAAATAAAATGAACTTAATCATTGTTATAAAAAAGAAAAGGACACGCTTTACGGCGCCCTTACCGAACTCGTGCTAGAGCTAGAGTAATGGGTGAAGCAAAGGAGGTGCAAGAGAAGATGAAGGCCGACATGGAGGCCATGAAAGAGCAAATGGCCACAATGATGGAGGCCATGATGAGCATGAAGAAGATAATGGAAGCCAATGCGGTTATAGTTGCCGCTACTAGCGCTGTCGCTAAGGTGAACCCGATGCTCCCATCTGGCCTCAAGCAAATGAATCATCCAACCTCAAATATGGTAGGCAAAGATTTGGGAAGTACGGACGACCCGATGATGTGCAAATTCAAAACGAGCACGCCTTCCCATCATATGGCTTGCCTCCCAACTATACACCACCCAATGTGGCATACACTCTCAATGAAAATCTCAATAACTCCACTCCGATACTCATTGAGAACCAATAACCTCAATCTGATCAGGCATATATCTCTCAAACCATGGGGGAGACTTCGAGCCTTGGCTCGGATATGCCACTGAAGGGCAAGCAGTTGGTGGTATATCCTTTGAAAACACTTTGGAGGACCCTCAGTGTCACCCACAACCACAACCCTCACATTCCACAGCGGTTAAAAAACCCTCATGCTATGGCAGAAATGGGAAAGAGGAAAGGCTCAGGGCCATTGAAGGAGGTAAAGATTATGCCTTTGCTAACCTAGAAGAGTTGTTCCTAGTACCCAATATCATCACCCCTCCCAAGTTCAAGGTGTTGGACTTTGACAAGTACAAGGGGACTACTTGCCCCAAGAACCATCCAAAGATGTATTGTCGGAAGATAAGGGCATACGCAAAGATGAGAAACTGCTAATACATTTCTTCCAAGAAAGTCTTACCGGGGTAGCTGTTACCTGGTACACTAACTTGGAACCTTCCCGAGTCCATACTTGGAAGGACCTAATGGTTGCCTTCGTTAGGCAGTATCAGTACTATTCTGATATGGTTCCGGATAGGATGCAACTACAGAACATGTGCAAAAAGGGAGACGATAATCGTGCTGGTAGACACATTATCGGTACTCTACTATGAAAAGATGGTGGGCTACGCACCCTCAAAGCTTTGCAGATTTGGTCTTCGCCAGTGAAAGGATCAATGTGGGTCCGAAAAGAGACAAATTTGATCATCCTACTAGGAGGACTGAGAAAACTGGGGCAAATGAAGAGGGTGAGAAAGAGGGAGAAACCCATGCTGTGACTGCCATTCCTATACGGCCAAGTTTCCCACCAACCCAACAATGTCATTACTCAGCCAATAACAAACCTCCTCCTTACCCACCACCCAGTTATCCACAAAGACCATCCCTAAATCAACCACAAAGCCTGTCTACCGCACTTCCAATGACAAAGGCCACCTTTAGCACAAACCAAAAAAACACCAACAAAAAGGAATTTTGCAGCAAAAAGCCTGTAGGGTTCACCCCAAATTCTGTTGTCATATGCTAAACTTGATCCCATATCCACTCGATAATTCAATGGTAGCCATAACCCCAACCAAGGTTCCTCAACCTCCATTTTTCTAAGGATACAACTCGAACGCAACGTGTGCTTATCATGGAGGAGCCCCGGGGCATTCCATTGAGCATTGTAGGGCTCTGAAGCATAAGGTGCAAGGTCTAATTGATGCAGGCTGGCTGAAATTTGAGGAGAATTGCGTGTAAATCCTGACATTGACAAGAGATGCCACACATGGGGCAATTTTGAAGGCTGTTGTTAGGTGTCACTAATGACTCATCAGGATTTCCAAGTTTATGCAATTATTGTAAACCACAGTTACAATGTTAAATGAAATGGATAAAGTTGATATCTTTGTCCCTCATCCTCTCACAAACGCATGTTTGCTTATTCAACTTTCACTGGAATGTGGGTGCAAGCCATTGGTCTGTTTGCTCAAGCGACCTGCGCTCCTGAGTGTTGACTTCTAAGACTGTTCAATCAGAGATTACTCGTCTTGCACGTTGGTGGGGGTGCCGTAAAACAACGAGTAAAGTTCAAAACAAATAAGTTTCAAAATAAAAAATAAGTTTCAAAATAAAAAATAAAAAGGCATTTGATTGACTGTGTTTTCAAGTAAAAATATAGACGTTCATGTGACCTCATTTTGTCTTTTTAGAGAGAAGTAGGATGTTGGACAAATGGCCTCAGTTACCTTAAGAAAAAGGGGGTTGAATTAAGATGCAAAGACTATTCCCCAATTGAACTATCGCTCTTTCTTTTTGGATTAACAATGCACCCTTAACATGAATTACTCAGAAGACAATTCAAAATAAACTTCTTTAAAGTAAAAGATAAATAGCAATAAATAAATAAAAAATTTTAAAGGAAGAAAGGAATGCAAACTTGATTTATACTGGTTCGGCCACTTCCCGCGCCTACGTCCAGTCCTCAAGCAACCCACTTGAGATTTTCCACTCTCTTTGTAGAACTCATTTTACAAAGTCTGAACCACACAGGGACAACCCTTCCCTTGTGTTTAGGAATCCTTTACAACAAGAGACCCACGATCTCTTAATCCCTTTTCAGAAGAGAAGAAGAGGTCTCTCGTAAAAGAGGTAGATTGTAAAATGAAGATCAATCAAAAATTCCTTATTGAATATGCAAGTGGTTGACCAAGGAATCTTTTTGAGAGGATAAGACGTTTCAGTTCAGAAAAACTCTTGATCTTTCGAGAGGATAAAACTGTTTGGGCAATGAAAACTCTCTTTAAAACATTTGAATGGCCGTTCATAAAACATTTGAATAGATATGTCTCTTGGAAATTATTTTCTGAAAATCCCCTCTGGTAATCAGTTACAAGACTTATGTAATCGATTACAGGTTTTAAAAATTTGAATTGAAACATTTTCAACTGCTGGTAATCGATTACCAGAGAGCAAATCTCAATTTGAAATGACAGAATTCTTTGGTCAAACCTTTTGTTTTTCAATTTGGAAACTTCTTCCTAAGATTCTAGAGATCAACTTGATCATATATCTTGATTTCTTGTCTCGAATAAAACTTAGAAGCACTTGATCCTTCGGCATCATCAAAACATCTTGCTTCTACATAGGAGTCATTTGACTTAATCCATCAACTGAAAAAATCCTTCAACTATTTCTCGTCCTTGGAAAATTCTTTTTGCAAGAATCAACTGCTTCTTTCATTCTTCCTCACTACGAGGCTATGAAAACAAGACAACGATTGGTACCTCAAAGCCTTACACTGGGGCAATGAGGGGCATCGTGCATGAGCCTCAAGTGAACCTAGGGGCAGATTAGAAGTTCTCACCCAATAGGTTCCCTCCTACAAGGTCATGACGAAAGACAACGATTGGTACCTCAAAGCCTTACACTGGGGCAATGAGGGGCATCGTGCATGAGCCTCAAGTGAACATAGGGGCCGATCAAAAGTTCTCACCCATCGATGTTTTCAACAAAAAAAGGGGGACAAACCCTAGGATTTCAATGGATTGATTAAACATCAAACGACTCCATTGCCGTCACTCCAAAATGGTCAAATGACTAAATCAAACAAAACACACACTCTGAGGGAGTTCTCAGAGAGATTTGCAAAAGATAGGATAAGGTTGCATGGACTATCACCTCTTTCAAAAGGACAGTCAATTTGTGTTTTCCAAAAAAAATCAAATCAAAATCAAAATCACAAAATAGGGAAAGAATGTCATGAACATTGTACGATTTTCCATAACATTGCATTATTGCATACAAAGCCTGCATTTACTGCATTTCAAGATGAAGGTTGCATACATTTGCATCCCCAAAAAATCATCATGTTCATATTAGGTAATAAGTGAATAGATGAGAGGCCCTCTCAAAGAGTCAACCTCTTGCTTTCTTGTAAGGTTAAAGTCCTTTGGTACTTGTACCTATTGGCTCGCCTTCAGAGGACTGCATGTCCTCACCTTCAGAGGGCTACACGCCCTCGCCATCAGAGGACTGCATGTCCTCACCTTCAGAGGGCTACACGCCCTCGCCATCAGAGGACTGCATGTCCTCACCTTCAGAGGACTGCATGTCCTCACCTTCGTAGGGCTACACGCCCTCACCTTTAGAGGACCACACGTCCTCACCTTCAGAGGGCTACACGCCCTCGCCATCAGAGGACTGCATGTCCTCACGTTCAGAGGGCTACACGCCCTCGCCATCAGAGAACTGCATGTCCTCACCTTCAGAGGGCTACACGCCCTCGCCATCAGAGGACTGCATGTCCTCACCTTCGTAAGGCTACACGCCCTCACCTTTAAAGGACTACACGTCCTCGCCTTTAGAGGACTACACGTCCTCGCCATCAGAGGACTACATGTCCCCCATTTTCAAAGGGGGACATGCCCTCACCTTTAGAGGATTGCATGTCCTCGCCATCATAGGACTACACTCCCTCGCCTTCAAAAGGTGACACGTCCTGAACTTCAGAAGGCTACACGCCCTCACCTTTAGAGGGCTACGTGTCCTCATTTTCAGTGTGCTCCACATCCGCACCTTAAGAGAATTTAAGGTCCTCTATCCTTAAATGCTTAACCGAGACTTGCACTCCCGGTTAAGGGACCAGTAGTTTCCTTTTAACGGTTCCTGGGCCACCCCCTAATATTGGAGGGCGACCAATTGTGCAAGCACAACTAGAGAGGGAGGCTATCACGCAGCTGCTATGCATACCGGGGCAAGATTTCACCCGGGCCGCTGCAAAGAGACGAGTGTGGATCATGCGCACCAACATGACCACTCTTACACAGATATAAATGACGTTGTTACTTAGCAACATTCTGCCCAGTGATCGTAATGCCGATCTCCCCCTGCGGAAGTATCAGTTGGTCTGTGCCGTCCCGACATAGGTAGGTATGCATTATTTCCAACTAATTTCTAATGCCATCTACTATTTGCAGGGATCGCACCCACAAGACACCCAGTGGACCCGGAAAAGTCCAACAAGGCCCTGGGGTTTCCAGCTCTGGTTACGGGCCTCTATCAGTCCTACAGGGTGCCTGTACCCCCCCGGCAAGGTCACGTCATCATAGGTAAGTATGCACATCGCTCAACTGATTTCTGATTTCATCTATTGTTTGCAGGGATCGCGCCTGCAAGAAACCCAGTGGACCCGAAGAAGTCCAACATGGTCTTAGAGTTGTCAAGCTCTAATTACGGGTCTCTGTCAGTTCTACGGAGTACCTGTCACCTCCAGCAAGGGCATCAGGCCCCTTACTAATCGAGCTTTCATCAAGAAGTACTGCGTCTCCAGGCATGCACAGGGCGAAACACCACAGCAGCCTGGGGATGGTCGGCAGCGGGCAACAGACGCACCGCCATCACCTCTAGAGTTCACCTCTGCTCATCCACAAAAAGGTTTGAGTATTGCCTACACCACATGGCCGACCAATAGGCGACCAAGTCCAAAGCCAAAGGTAAGCAAAGTACTAGGTCAGTGACCGACAAGTCATAAGGCGTCTAGCTCAAGACGTTAAAGAAGCGCTACTAGGAGGCAACCTAGTACCTTTTGAATCTATGCTTGTTATTTGATCACTTTTTATAGTAGGACACACCTAGTTGCTCATGATCATGGGAATTTAAATAAAACAAGCGCAAGCTCGGAAGGTAGTCATACCTCACAAAATATATATATGTATGTTTAGGTAGTGAAAATACCTTAGATATGCATGTATGTAAACAAAAAAAAAAAACACTTCACAAAATATATATATATATATATATATATATATATATATATATATATATATATGTATGTATGTATGTATGTTTAGGTAGCAAGATACCTTAGATATGCATGTATGTAGCAAAAAGATGCCTCACAAAATATATATATGTATGCTTAGGTAGCAAGATACCTTGGATATGCATGTATATAGCAAAAATACCTCACAAAAATATACACATGTTTAGGTAGCAAAATACCTCATGAAAAAAAAACAAACAAGAAAAAGAAATAAACAAATAAAAAAAAAGAGAGAAAAAAAGAAAAATAAGTTGTCTAGCTGAAAAGCCAACATGCTTTTGAAAAGAGATGACTTCCAACTTTTCTTTGAAGAAAAATTCGCTGATCATAGCTAGTTTTTGAAAAAATGTGTATACACCTGAAGGGTGAATGCTGCGAAATTTTCCCGAGTGCCCAAAATGGACTCGGATGAATGCACAAATGGATAAAAGAACATATTTTGGAAACATTGGGTTGACTAAAATAGAGGAAATGAATCCTGAGCCCTAGCATCACATGACCATAAAAATTTGACACTTGAGTGTCCGCATAGGTGCATGCATGACCAGTTTTGCATAAAATTTCCAAATCATCATTTTTGCATTTGTGTCATGGAAATAATGTGGGGCATCCCTTTTTGTCCTTGAACCAAACCAAACCCTGACACGTATCATGCCTAGCCATTCTACAAGTCTTGAGCCAAAATCCTGACTCACCATAAACCTTGACCCTGGGTGAGAATGTCAATCCTTACCCTCGGAAGCAAAAAAGAAGAGAAGGAAAATTTCCAATCAAAGAAAAAAAGAAGGAAAATTTCCAATCAAAGAGAAAGCAAAAAAAAAGGAGAGAAGGAAAATTTCCAATCAAAGGAAAAAAGGAAAGGAAATTCCCAATCAAAGAGTGGGAGAAAGAAAAAAAGAAAAGAAAGAAAATTCCCAACCAAAGAATGGGAGAAAGTAAAAAAGAAGAAAGCTCCTGGTCAAAGAAACCAGAAGAAATGTGCAGAGAGGTCTTTGGACCAGACAATATCTGAACAGTACGAGATTGTCACCAAATGAACAAAAAGAAGGAAAGGAAACCGCGACCTAAAATGGTCTTCTCCCTTTAATTGTCAACCAAAATCTTGTGTGCTAGCGACTTTTTCACCCCGCACTAAACCAAAACAGAAAAGGAAAAGGCCAAAAACACACAAAAGCCGAAAAAACCCACTAAAAGAACCCATTCCCAAGGGAAGTCCTATTGATTCATGATCACGCATGTAATTTTTGATTTGATAGGAAATAATTCGCAAAGTCAAGTCATGACATATCTATGGTTCGAAATTAGGATAAAACACTTACCTGTGCGAGACTGATACACTTTGAGTGGATTTCTTCTATTTTTGTCGAACCCAGTGTTTCCTCTAAATGGTCATTTAGAAACGAAATGCTAACATCCAAAATCTCATTTATGGTTATGAGAAAATTTCATCAGCATACTCTCCTTCAACGGTAGACGCATTGTTTTTCACTCAAAAAAGGCATATGCTGCTCTAATCAGTTGGAATATTTGTCTCTTTGCTAAAGCATGTTTGCATTTTAGTGGAGAAAACACCGAGACTTTTTCAAGTCTCACAAGTTATCCAGAACTACGTAGGTTTGAGTTCCTCATTGGAGGATACGTAGGAGCAAGAGCCTCGCTTTTGTCGACCACACCACCTTTTGTTACCATGACCTAAGAGCTGGTAGCCCGCGGAGACAAAATTTGGTCATTCCGCACCCCTTTGCCATTCAGACACAGTCGTGTCCGATGGCACGCAGAGAAAAAATTTGGACATTCTGCACCCTTTCTTCATCCAGAGGCGGCGGGCCCGATGACATGCGGAGACAAAATTTGGTCATTCCGCACCCCTTTGCCATTCAGACACAGTCGTGTCCGATGGCACGCAGAGACAAAATTTGGTCATTCTGCACCCATTTGTCATCCAGAGGCGGCGGGCCCGATGACATGCGGAGACAAAATTTGGTCATTCCGCACCCCTTTGCCATTCAGACACAGTCGTGTCCGATGGCACGCAGAGACAAAATTTGGTCATTCTGCACCCTTTTGTCATCCAGAGGCGGCGGGCCCGATGACACGCGGAGATACCTTACGGTTATCCGCACCCATTTGTCATCCAGAGGCGGCGGGCCCGATGACACGCGGAGACACCTTACGGTTATCCGCACCCTTTTGTCATCCAGAGGCGGCGGGCCTGATGACACGCGGAGACACCTTACGGTTATCCGCACCCTTTTGTCATCCAGAGGCGGCGGGCCCGATGACACGCGGAGACACCTTACGGTTATCCGCACCCTTTTGTCATCCAGAGGCGGCGGGCCCGATGACACGCGGAGATACCTTACGGTTATCCGCACCCTTTTGTCATCCAGAGGCGGCGGGCCCGATGACATGCGGAGACAAAATTTGGTCATTCCGCACCCCTTTGCCATTCAGACACAGTCGTGTCCGATGGCACGCAGAGACAAAATTTGGTCATTCTGCACCCTTTTGTCATCTAGAGGCGGCGGGCCCGATGACATGCGGAGACAAAATTTGGTCATTCCGCACCCCTTTGCCATTCAGATACAGTCGTGTCCGATGGCACGCAGAGACAAAATTTGGTCATTCTGCACCCTTTTGTCATCCAGAGGCGGCGGGCCCGATGACATGCAGAGACAAAATTTGGTCATTCCGCACCCCTTTATCATTCAGACACAGTCGTGTCCGATGGCACGCAGAGACAAAATTTGGTCATTCTGCACCCTTTTGTCATCCAGAGGCGGCGGGCCCGATGACATGCGGAGACAAAATTTGGTCATTCCGCACCCCTTTTCCATTCAGACACAGTCGTGTCCGATGGCACGCAGAGACAAATAATGGTCATTCTGCACCCTTCGTCAATCGCGGCCGACAAGCTCGTTGACACGCAGAGATTTACATCATCTTCCGCACTCACAAGTTCTGTCATACTGACTTTTGAGTCACGCTGACGGGCGGAAATACCCGAGTGGTTATCCGTATAAACATTCTTTTGCTATCTGTAAGACAGAACGCTTGATAGCATGCAGAGACTGACATCGTCCTCTGCACCTTTTGTTCCCTCGGGAACGACAAGTCATTTGCATGCAGAAATTTTATGGTCACCCGCGACTCTCGTCAACCGAGAGGAACGAAATTAGTGTCTTATCTTTACTTTCCTTTTATCTCCAATAAAAGACAAGTAAAGAGGGGCAACTGTCATACCCTAATTTCGTCCGGGGACCTATGCTTGATGACATGCGACTTTTATTTGGTCCTTGTAAGGTGCTTGGCACCCATCATTAGGCAATTTGTGAAATTCCGGGACATGCCGCGAAACAAAAGAAAATATTGATGCACAATCCGTAAGGTTCCGTGACACACCGGAAATCAAATGGAAGCATCGTTGCACAACTAGTGAGGTTCCGTAACATTCCGTAAGTCAAAAAAGGGATGATTATGTAATCCACAAGGTTCCGTAACATTAAGAAAGAAAACAAGTATCGTTACGAAATTCGTAAGTTTCCATAACTTTACGAAAACAGAATCACCAAAAAAGGCAGGGGGGTGTACTTAGTAAAAATGGGGGTGCAAATAGCAACCAGGCCCACTTGGGCCCTCCAGAATGTTCCTCCAGAAGGCTGTTGCTTCTGGAGGAAGCAACCCTGCTCGCCTGGGCGAGCTGGGCGGCAACCATCTCCCCTATTTTGCTATAAATAGGGGAGGAAGTGAGAAGGAAAAGAGTTCAGCCCCTTAGGCACTTCTCTCTCTTTCGAATTTGCTTGGAAAAATTGTTTCCGTGAAGAAAATCTAAGCCGAGGCGCTTCCGAAACGTTTCCGTAACGTTTCCGTAAGGAATTTCGCGAAGGTTTCGACCGTTCTTCGACGTTCTTCATTCGTTCTTCATCGTTCTTCGATCTTCAACGGGTAAGTACCTCGAACCAAGCTTTTCAATTCATTCTATGTACCCGTGGTGGTCCACATTGTGTTTCGTGTATTTTTATTCTCGTTTCATTTACTTTTTATACCCCCTTTTGACGTGCTTAAGCCATTTTATTTAAGTCAGTTCTCGCTTAAACTAAAAATAAAATAAATTTCCACCGATCGTTTGAATTGTACTATCCGTTAACTTCGGTTAAAATGAATTCCGACCGTTCGGTCGTGCCGTAACCACGTTGGAAATCAAAAAGAGGTAAAATAATAATATAATAAAAAAATATACCTTTTAGTAAAATAAAGCGAAAAATCAATTGGACGTTTTCTCTTTGGGATTTCTCATTCTTAATCGAATTGACTAATAACTAAGGTGAAACTAAGGCTAAAATCAACTCGCCTAGTCAAGCTCGTCCATAATAAATAAGTTTTTGAAGTTTGTCATTTCAATTTCTTACTAAGTAAAAATGGATCATTTTCAAGGTCCAACGACTTAAAAATGATCACCTTTTAAGCAAAAAAGAATCACTTGATAAAAAAGAACTACGTAGGTCTGATTTCCTCATCGCAATTGAGGAATACGTAGGAGCAAAGGGAAACACCCTTGTCGACCACAAAAAGAGAAAAAATATAAAAAGGGTATAAAGGATATAAAGACATAAAAAGGGAACATAAAAAATCAAAGTCATGTTTGCACATTCGATTAAAGGTTGTCGTCCCTTGGGACGGACGTGTGGGGTGCTAATACCTTCCCCGTGCGTAAATACAACTCCCGAACCTTTCACTTAAAAGTTCGTAGATCGCGTCTTTTCCGGTTTTTCCGACGTTTTCCTCAAATAAACGTTGGTAGCGACTCCGCGCGTATTCCTTTCGTGGAACACGCATCCCGCGAGTCACGCGTCGCCCTCCCGCCAAAGGGTAGGTTGCGACACATTCTATTTTCATCGTTTGCACGTCATGTTCACTCATGCATGACTCTTGCATTTTCCTTTGCAAAAAAAAGGAGGGGGGAGGGAAAAAAAAGAGAGCAAATAGAAAGTCACACCACACTCATGATTACATGTGTTGGGTTCCATGGTGATGGCTACAAACCAGCCATGTTGGGATTATACACTCATTTCTCTAAAAAAGGGGGTGTTGATTCAAAATCATATGAATATGGTACCTAATGCATGGTTAACTAGAAAAATGATGGCTCTCCTGGCATCTCCATCTCATAATTACATTTTGCCATGCATAGTATAAGTATGCCCGAGACATTCATCTCTTTGAAATGTTGTCGAAGTATTGGCAATCAAAATTGCCATTCCTTGGATTGTGGGGTTGAACCAAAAACATGTTTTAAGAAAAGGTTCATAAAGGCAAAGTTAAGTATGGAAGTAACCAGCTTGCAAAAATTGGGGCAAAAGATGAATCGAGTTACGTCGTTTCTTTGTCTACTGCCAACACATAATTATGCCAATTGAGGACTGTTAATGTCCGTGCGTTATTTCCAGTTTCACTTTGACAAGATGTCATGAACCATGTTGTTTTAAATCTAAATTTGATTCAACCCTATGTAAAATCTGCAATGCATCATTCACATACATTCATGTTTTTCATTGGTTGCATTGCTCATTGCATTTCTTTCCTTGAAACCGAATTGTAATCTTTGTTATCAAAAGGAAAGAATGCGCTTTACGACACCTTTACCGAACGCATGCTAGAGCTAGAGTAACGGGTGAAACAGACAAGTTGCAAGAGCGGATAAAGGCCGACTTGGAGGCCATGAAAGAGCAAATGGCCACAATGATGGAAGCCATGATGAGCATGAAGAAGATAATTGAGGTCAATGAGGCTGTAGTTGCCGCTACCAGTGTCGTTGCTGAGGTGGACCTGACTCCCACATCTAGCCTCAACCAAATAAATCATGCTATCTCAGATATGGTAGGGCAGAGAAGCAAAGAATTGGGAAGTACAGGTGGCTCCCATTTTGTGCAAGTTCAAAACAAGCATTCCTTCCCACCATATGGCTTGGCTCCCAACCATACACCCCCCAATGTTGCACACACTCCCAATGAGGATGCCGACAACTCTGCACCCATACCCATTGAGAGCCAACAAACCCAAGCTAATCATGAACATGTCTCTCAACCCATGGGGGAGACATATGAAATACCCAACCATAATTAACCGACTTCGAGCCTCGCCTCGGATTTGCCACTAAAGGGAGAGTAGTCGGTGGTGTACCCTTGCCAAACACTTTGGAGGGCCCTCAATTTCTCCCACAACCACAACCCTTGCATTTTGTGGCGGGAAGAATCCTTCTTGCTATGGCGGAGAAAGGAAAGTTGGATCATATAGAGAAAAAGGCTTGGAGCCGTTGAAGGGGGTGGAAGTTATGCTTTTGCTGACATGGTGGAATTGTGCTTAGTGCTTGACATCGCCGTCCCTCCGAAGTTCAAGGTGCCCCACTTCGATAAGTACAGGGGGACTACTTGCCCCAAGAACCACCTGAAGGTGTACTGCAGGAAAATGAAGGCATACACAAAAGATGAAAAGCTATTGATGCATTTCTCCCAGGAAAGTCTTATTGGGGCAACTGTCACCTGGTACACTAATTTGGAACCTTCCCGAGTTCATTCTTGGAAAGACCTAATGGTTGCCTTCATTAGGCGGTATCAGTACAATCCTGATGTGACTCCAGATAGGACGCAGCTACAAAACTTGTGCAAAAGGGAGCATGAATCTTTCAAAGGGTACACCCAAAGGTGGAAGGATATGGAAGCTCAAGTACCACCCCCAATGATGGAGAGGGAGTTGATAATGATGATAGTAGACACGTTACTGGTGTCCTACTATGAGAAGATGGTGGGTTACATGCCTTCAAGCTTTGTGGATTTAGTGCTCGTCGGTGAAAGGATTGAAGTGGGTCTGAAGAGAGGCAAATTTGATTGTCTCCGTTTGACAAATAATAAACCTGTGGCAAATGGAGAGAAGGAGAAGGAGGAAGGAACCCATGTTGTGGCTGCCATTCCTACATGGCCAAATTGCCCACATGCTCAACAATGTCATTACTTAGCCGATATCAGCCCTTCTCATTACCCACCACCCAATCATCCACAAAGGCCATCACTAAGTCAGCCACAAAGTCTGCCTGCCACACAACCAATGCCAAACACCATGTGGCGTCCCTAAATAATGACTGGTTTAATAGTAATAAATTAAATCGCAGAAACCATGGGAATTTTTTTTTTTTCTTTTCTTTTCTCTCTCTCTCTTTTTTTTTGCACTGTTATTCATTTCACGATAATTAAATTCAGAAGGAAAATTGTCACTATAGAGTCCTGAATGGTCAGTTCACAACTCTATTCGGATTCATTTCTTTCTGATCACTCATAACCTCCAATTTATTTTTCTCTTTCAAAAATATACCAGCCATCATTTTAGGTCGTCACGTGAAAAAATAATAAGATGCGGTCAGTAAACTCTTTTCAAATAAAGTAAGTTAACCTTTCCTTTTCAAATAACAAGATAAAACATAATTATATTTATCATCTAAAACTGTCCAAAATATGGGAGTTTGCAAAATAAGATAGTGACATCCAGAGCAAAGGTAACAACTGTGGTGGCTTCAACCACGATATATACAACCATCAAAATTTCTATTAAATAGGTCTACCCACCCAAAAATTAAAAGAGTAAACTTAGCAGTCTGAACTAGATACACCCACCCACAAAAAGTATGTACACCTAGTCTAAGGAACCGTCTGCTACGATGAAGAGTTGTCACTATTCGCTGTCCCTTCAGGGCCGCTCTCCTCTGTCGAGTCTGCCTCAGATGCTGACATAACATCCTTTGGGAAATCAACATCAGGGAGTGGGTCTTCATCATCCTCAGGTAAGTCAAGGGCGTCCATAGCAGGTTTAGGAGGTAACTCCTCTGGGTCCTCTTCAAGATCCTCTTCAGAGCATGACACCTCTATCACTTGAACCGGCTCAACTAGTCGATATGGAGTAGGTGTAGGTAGTATCCACTCCACAAGTTGCTGAAGTGTGCGTGCGGGTTCCTCCGGATGTACTAATGAAGTAGCGGTAAGTCGGATTGTGCCACAGAATCGGCACCTCTCATTGACTTCAAGGGTCTCCCAAACACCCTCTAGGCATTCCATCACAACATGATCATGGATCAACTGCGCTGCCATCGCGATCTAAAAGAGATAAAAGAAAGAGGGTAGACTCTTTCACAAGAAATCTAACTACACAGGTAACAATACAATGCGTCCCATAACGGCTACGCATAGTAAAAATGTCTTTTTCAAGGGATTTCCTCTCTGGTATTTGATTACCAAAGTATGTAATCGATTACCAGTGCCCAAACACGAATTACATAGCTTTTGCACATTGGAAACTAAAAATTACACTGTGTAATCGATTACACATAAATGGTAATCGATTACCAGTAGCAGGTAACACTGTGTAATCAATTACACCCAACTGGTAATCGATTACCAGTGCCCTATCACCCTATGTAATCGATTACACACCCTTGGTAATCGATTATCAGAGGCTATTTAACATCCTGTCTCCATTTTTTAAGCCCTGTAATCGATTACCCACGAATGGTAATCGATTACCAGAGGCTAATTTCTAGATACCACCCAAGATACATAGTTGGTCAGCCGCCACACAAGCTTCCTTGCTTCGTGGACTTTGTTCTTTTATTGGTTGACTGTCAGGAGCTCGCCTGTTTAGGTACATCACAGGTTCTCACTGATTGACTATGCCCGGGTTGGGTCGGGATTGGTCAAGCTTGGTTTTGGGCAATAGCACCCCACCTGATGTCCCCAAGGTCTCCTGACCCCCGCGACATATCTCCAGGTACCACTCTGTGGTCAACAAACAAAAGTAGGAAGACTGACTCTTCCACGCTTTCTCACATCAAGCTTAGTGGATTATGGGGCACCCGTTATATGTGGTACTAGGTGGTGATCGGGCGATGGCACAAATCAACTCTCCCACTTCCACAAGTCAAACATAAACACACCATCCCCAGTTGCCCACCTTTAAATTGAGCTCACGCACTCTTATGTAGCCCTTATCCTCGTTCCTCTCAGCACCGGGTCCCCTTCAACCCCTCCAAGCTTCCACAATATCCAAACAATTCAATTCCATTTATCATGAAACTACCATAAACCTAGAAAACAGAGTAGAGGCAGAAAACTCTGCCCAAAACTCATTCAAATTCCACAATTTTCCCTACTCACATACCCCAATAGCATTCTCTTCGTTCCGATTCGTTAACCATTGGATCGCCTTGAAAATTTTATTGGAGGTTCCTAGTACATAAATCTACATTTTGACCGTTGGGATCTGCTAGAAAATGCCTGGAACACGAGACGTACTACCCTTCCCGTGACTAGCAATGCACAACCATTTTTCTGCACTATGGTAAAAACTGCTGCACAATTTTAACAGCATTTTTCTGCATAATATGGCAGATTTCGAAATCGAACTTGCCCACATCCCATTTTACTCAAATTGGATCCTACAAGTCCTAAATCATGTATAAATCATATTTAAACCAAAAACAAACTTCAGACCCAAGCAAATCAAAATATAGGTATCCAAAACCCACCAATTTAGTGAATTCTCAAGGTTTGAAAAGTGAAAAGGACAATTGGTTAATTTTGGGGTAAACTCTCATCTCAATCAAGTCTATAACATTGATTTAGACTTTCTCAGACTGGTTTTAAGGTGAAAACTCCACCGATTCAAAATTCGACCTCTCAACACCCAATTTACCCTAGAAATGGCTCTTTTCTTTCACATTTGTCACTCATTTTTCTCATTTTCTCTGCCCAAGCATTCCTACAAGTCCTAATTGACATTCTAAACTAGAATCAACTCACTTTACACTCCAATTTCCACTAACCCCAAATTTGGCTTTTCTAACCCTCAAAATCTCACACTTTTCCACTCACAACACTACCATTCTCACATTTAACCCTAAGTTAACTCTCCCCATCATCTCTACCAGTTTTCTATCAACATTTTCAGCATACATATATCACAAAGCATCATCATAAAACCCTAAATCAGCATGGGTAAATTTGGCTCACATCAAACATGTCAAGTTTAGCATGATTTCAACAAATTCCTTCACAAATAACTACCCTAAGGCATCAACCTAGTAGAACTACCCATCATAGCTCCCAAAAACCCAACACCCACGAATTTCATGTGAGAAGAAGTCCACCCATACCTGAAATTTGAAGCCCCATGAAGTAGAGGTGTGCTTCAAGACTCCGAAAATGGCTTCTCCATGCAATTTGGGGTAGGAGTGAAGAGGAATTTTGGAGCTTCAATGGAGGCTTCAATGGTGGAGAAGAAGAAGAGAAAAGCAACGTGGAAAGAGAGGAAAAAGCTTCTAAAATTTTCTGAATGAAGAGAGAGAAGATTTGGGCTGTTTTAAAAAAAATGATTTTCTTTTTTTTTTATAAAGCAATGCCACATGTCCCATTTTAAGTGGAACAAAAGGGCCCACCTTTTTCCTTTGATTTGACTTCATACTCTGCCACAAAGGAGAAAAAATTTGACCTTTTGGATGCTGAAATCCTGCCTCGGTTTGCGTGCCGCCTCTCTAGTTCCAGTTCCTCGCATTTCTCTGCACCCGTCGAGGCCCATTTTTGAAAGTATGCAATATATATATATCAAAACGCTCAGAATGAGACCCTAAGCGTGGTTCAGAGGTTGGTTTTGTTAAATTTTTAGTTGCACACAAAACGATAATTTTTAAACTAATTAATTGTGAATTAATCTATAACTGTCCAGTTATGGATTACTCTTCGTTAATTAGTCTAACCCGCGTATCTTTCCCCCAATGTACATACTTCTACCAAGAATATATATATATATATATATATATATATATATATACATTGAATAGTACATATATATATAATTATTTAAAATATAATACTTACAAAATTCCGGGTAGAAATTCTAGGATGTCACACACCACCTTTACCACAAACTAAAACACCAACCAGGGAAGGAATTTTGCAGCACAAAAGCCTATAAAATTCACCCCAATTCTGGTGTCATATGTTGACTTGCTTCCATATCTACTTGATAATTCAATGGTAGCGCTAACCCCAGCCAAAGTTCCTCAACCTTCGTTTTTTCGATCATACAACTCGAACGCAACATGTTCTTATCATGGAGGAGTTCTGGGGCATTCCATTGAGCATTGTAGGGCTCTGAAGTATAAGGTGCAAAGTCTAGTTGATGCAGGATGGTTGAAATTAGGGGAGAATCGCTTGTGAATTCTGACGTTGGCAAGCGACACTATACATGGGGTAATTTGAAGGTTGTTGTTAGATGTCTCCAGTGACTCAGTAGGATTTTCAATTTTATGCCATTATTGTAAACCACAGTTACAATGCTAATAATATGGATAAATTTGGCATCCTTGTTTCTCATTCTCTCACAATTACATCTTTGCTTATTAACTTCCACTGGAATGTGAGTTGTAAGTTGTTGTTTTGTTTTCTCAAGCGACCTGCGCTCTTGAGTTTGACTCCCCAAGTCTTGTCAATCTGAAATTGCTCGTTCTACACGTTTGGTCAGGGTGCCGTAAAATGACGAGTAAAGTTCGAAACCAAAAAGAAAAAGCATTTGATTGACTGTGTTTTAAATAAAAAGATATACAGACATTCATGTGACCTCATTCTTGAAAGTTTGTCTTTTTGAGAGAGAAGTGAGTTATCAAGAAGATGAGTCATTTAACTTAATCTGTCAATTGAAAAATCCTACAAATGTTTCTCATCCTTGAAAAATTCATTTTTGACAATCTGCATAGCTTCTTTCGTTCTTCCTTGCTACAGGGTCGTGAAAAAGAAAAACAACAATAAATACCTCAAAGCCCTACACTGGGGCAATAAGAGGCACTGTGCATGAGCCTCAAGCGAACCTAGGGGGCAGATCAAAATTTCTCACCCGTTAGGTTGAAAACCCGAAAGGGCAGCCTAAGAAAAATTGGGGTTAATAATAATAATAATAATAATAATAATAATAATAATGAGGGGCATGTTGTTAAGGTTTGGTCCCAAAATCCAAACTACAAAAAGATCTAAGTGATTATTTGAAATGACACATGGTAATGTTTCAACATCCCTAAACACTAGTTTATCCTTTCCTACCCCCCTCTGAGCCAAATCATGTTGTTTTCTAAAAACAAGAACAAAGAAAAAAAATCGAAAAAGAAAAAATAGAAACCCTGAGTGGGAACCACTGCTAAAGAGCAATGCAAACAACATATGTATGAAGTTGGGCAACAATGAAAAGAAAGATTCTGCCAAAGGCAAGTGAAAAAAGAGAGACAAAATATGTCCAAAAGAAAGGCTCAAAAGTGCAATAGGAGATTAATGAACAAGACAAAAGGAGTAGAGCCCAACTCAAAGTGGTGTTAGACAAGTGACCTCAAATATCTTAAGAAGGGGGGTTGAATTAAGATATTGTAAACTATTTCGCAATTAAAATTCTATTTTAATTTCAATGCAAGTTACAAGTTCCATTAAAAATGAACTCTTAAATAATGATTCAAATAGAACAATTTGAATATAAATGTAAAGCAATAACAAATAAAAGAGTTTAAGTGAAGAGAAAGTGCAAACTCAAATTTATACTAGTTCGGTCACACCCTTGTGCCTACGTCCAGTCCCCAAGCAACCCGCTTGAGAGTTTCACTGTCTTGTAAAATCCCTTTACAAGTTCTGAACACACAAGGACAATCTTTGTGTTCAGATTTCTTTACAACAAGAGACCCTCGGTCTCTTAATCCCCTTTGAGAATTTAGAAAGAAAAGAAGAATAAATCTCTCTTGAAAGAGATAGATTGTACAATCTGAGCACTCAATTAATTCCTTATTGAATTGCAAGTGTATTGGCCAAGGAATTCTTAAGAGGATAAAATGTTTTTGCTCTTTGAGAGAATAAGACTTTTTGTTATGAAAAACTCTGAGCAAATTCATGTTCCATGTCACATATAAATAGACCTTTGGTGGCCATGTAAAAACCATTTGAAAAGTTGTGACTCTTGGAAATAATTTTCTGAAAATCTCCTCTGGTAATCGATTACAAACTTTAAAATTTGAATTAAAATGTTTATTAACTGCAGGTAATCGATTAGCAATATTGTGTAATCGATTACACAGTCTAAAATTTGAATTCAAATTTCTTAATAGCTGTTGTAAATCATTTTGGCCACTGGTAATCGATTACATCCTCTGGTAATCGATTACCAAAGAGTAAATCTCTTGAGAATGACTTTTTAACTTTAATTTCTTGGCCAAACCTTTTGCTATTTCAATTAGGAATTCCCTTCCTAAAATACTAGAAATCTTCTTGACGTTGTATCTTGTATTCTTGGATCATTGTCTTGAATTAAACTTGAGAAGCGTATTTTCATCAAATCATCACGATCATCATCAAAACATCAAAGACAAATTCTTTGCTTCTACAAGTAGAAATGAACAAAAGGTACGAGCAAGACACTCTTGAGGTTCTTACTCAATATAACCCTCAAACACTCTTTCATAGCCCTCTTACCCCTGTCCACATTACAAGCCCAATAAAGCCCATGTGGATCAAGGAATGACTAATTTGCATTTAAGTTAGGATTCTAGAATGAAACCCACACATGCTTGTGATTGTTAAAAAATATATAAAACAAAAAGAGAAACCCCTAAGGTTCGCACTTGCACGTTTGAGAAGCAAACTCATTTGGCTAAGAGCTCGTGGAAGATGCCCAAACATCTGATGTTAGTCTCATGCAAACTCTTTGAGATTTCTTTTGAATCCAAGGGTAGCCTTGTTACGTAAATTCTGTCAAGATCAACCCTTGCCATCAAGTTTCAGTGGGGCCGACAGACCCCTGGCATCACTCTATGACCTTAAATCAAGAAAGTTTCACTTGGTCATACACCAAAGTGTGACAATCCATAGCCATCCTTCAAACGGTGCATGTGATCAATCCTGAGCCATCTCGCTCGATCTATACGGGTGCCGCAAGCGTTTAAGTAATTTTGAACATAATAAATATTTGTTTGAATTATTACCCTTGAACTGCCTGATCATAAGCATGCATGTGCATCTTTGTTGTCCTGTGAGTCAGTGGACAGGAGAAGAGTTGGTCTATACCACACAAAGTCCAAGGGAAAAGGTAAGCAAAGGTAAGTGGTAGCGTAGTCATATTTTACTATGCAGTAATATTTTCCTGTATTTGGAGACTTAGGGGCAGGTACAAGCAGGTACTGGGCCCGTGATCGACAGGTTGTCATCCTACGTTCGGCTCAAGATGTTAAAGAAGTGCTACTAGGAGGCAGCCAAGTACCTTTTAAATTTCTACTTGTCAGTTATTCACCTATGTTTCTTAAGTCATAGTTGAATACTTAAGCCAGATGCAGTCCCAGTTTCAGCCACAGATGCAATCACAGGGACTTGCACTGCTCCTGAGCCTAAGGTTGGTCCTTCAGTTGATCGTGTCAGCACAAAGGAGAGTTGTGTTGATCCCTTAGGGAATGATCCAGACATGGGTGACTCAGGAAAATGCGGCTTGTACATCAAAGAAAATCCCCCCCCCCCTCCTAGTTGCCCTAGGAAGAGTTTGTGAGGGATCCACAACCGTTCACAACATCCCTTTGTTGCATGATCAAGTAAAGATCGGTGTTGAGGAGGTTAGAGATGCAGATGCTCTCATTCCTGTACCCACTTAAGAGGTTAACTTAGTGGGGCAGGCACTTAACACCTTCCATGCTTGGCCAACACATCTCGTCAAGAGTTTATCAGAACATGTATTTCAGTGTCATTAAATGCTTCTTTTTTCAATTTAATTTTTTGCTGTAATTAAATTATGTTAATTAACTATGTTGGATAAATAAGGAGCTGTGGGACCGGCAAAACCTACAGATAGGCCGGATCATGAGGTCAATGATCCCCTATATCTGATGACATTGACCATCTGATAGCTTTTTCTGAAGCCATTGCAGGTTATGTGGGATGCTACCGTGTTCGGGGTGTTTAATGAAGACTTCCCCTTGTACATAAAGCATGAAGATCTGTCTGAAATAGCACATGGTGGTCAATGTCTCAGCATCTCTGTTATACAGTTGTGGATTCTGCAAGTCAATTTAGATCATTGTTAATTACCTAAGTTATTGTTTTAAATTCATACATAATTTACTTTGTCTTAACAACAATAGGCATATGACTGAGACAAGTATGCGAGTGGGGAATGCCGATGTGTATGGATTCCTTGAGCCACAGTCCTTCTAGAGATCTGCGCAATCACAATTTGAATCAGAAAGTTACTTGAAGAACTGGATGCAAAATTCAAAATGGGATGTGTACCTAGGAGCCTACCTGAATTGGTAAGTTAAACTGAACAAATGAATTTAAATAATTTATAATACTATAATGACCTATATTGGTCTCCACTACAGTGCACATCGACAAATGGTCGTCATTTTGCCTAAGGAAAATCTTGTCGTCTGGTTTTGTTCGTTGCATAATAAGCCAGACAACTACCTGAAAGGAATAATTAATAGGTCAGTGTTGTTTTTCAATACATTTGCATTAGCATTAGTTAGGAACATCAATATTTTAATTGTGCAATAAACATCCATGTTAGTATTCAACAGTGCTTTGAAAAAACTTGACGATACTCCACAACCTAAATTGAAGGCTGGTGCTAGGTGGATTGTTGTTAAAGTAAGTGATTTAAGCTGTCATTTCAATACTGTTATTTATTCACCTTGTTAAGCTGGACATGGTATATTTTTTAATGAACTTTTGGTATTTGTCATAAGTTTCTATTTTGTCCACTTCCAATAGTGTATGAAATACATCTGAAGCCATTTTGTAATTACTTTTAGAATATTTATATTGTAATTGCTTCTATTTCGTGCTTTCAAGACTCATCCCATTTGTTTGAATTAAACAATGATTTACACTTGCAGTCTTCAAGATATTCTACCCTTAAACCTTGGTAACATATTTGGTGCTGAAGATACCCGTCCTATTCCAAAATGGGAGAATATTATTCAAGAAACACCAAATAGAGTTCGACCTGAAATGCCAAAGATAAAATCCTTTAGTGACCCTCCATCTCCATCAAAATTTAAGCCCTCAGATGACGTCCCTGATATAGAAGAAGAAATATTACTTGAATGTGATAATGACATTGGTGAGGAAGTCCATCCTTTGGATGAAGAAAAAAATATTTGTGATGGAACATTCATGGGTGAAACTGTGAATACAAATTTATTAGCTTCTGATGCTACTGATATTGCAAACACTGAAGTTAGAGACCAAGGAAAATGCAGTAAGATTTTATATTAACATAACATTGCTTAAAAATTGTTTCCATTACTCATTATATGACCTCTTTTCTTGAGATTCTTCATTTCACTCCATGCATTTAGCATATTTATAGTTTAAGACTAAAAATAGAGCACACACCACTCATAAGGGTGTAAAATTTAGTATATTTCAAATAAACACTACTAGAAAAAGCGCTTTTTACGACGTTGATTTTACATCGGTTGATCAACAACCGAATTAGAAAGAAACATGGTGGCACTTTCATAAATAAATGCAAAAGTTTTACGACGGTCGTACGAAAACTGCTTTAGAAAACTGTCATTCTAGGACGGTTTTATAAAACCTCCTTAGAAGACTATCATTCTAAGACGGTTTTTTAAAAACCGTTTTAGAATATTTTTCATTATTTTTAAAAATTCATTTCTCTCTCCACTGCTTCGTATACTCAGACACTTAGACTTCCCCTTTCACTCTTCACCCCCGGCCGCTACCAATGCTAATTAACAGCATTCATGGCGCATTCATTTCTCTTTTCCTAGGGTTCCTTTCTTTACTTTCATTTTCATCACCATTTATTTACCCTTTCACTTCATTTTTTTTTTCAGGAAATGCACGTGCATCGAGATTCACATGCTTTCTCCCCAAGGCTTGAAGTTTCTTTCTCTATTCCATTTCACAGGCTACTTGTTTTAATCATTTTTATTTGAATATGCATTTTTTGGATTTTGTTGTCTTCTGTTTTCAACATAGAAAAAGAGAAGAGCTTATGGTGGAAGGTTGAAGATGTTGAACAAGTGGCCTCAGATATCTTAAGAAGGGGGGGTTGAATTAAGATATCACAAACTATTTCCCCAATTAAAAATTCTATTTAACTTTTTATTCAAGTTATAAATTCCCTTAATAATGAATTTCTTAAATAATGATTCAAATAGAACAATCTGAATATGAATATAAAACAATAATAAATAAAGGAGTTTAAGGGAAGAGAAAGTGCAAACTCAGATTTATACTGGTTCGGCCACATCCTTGTGCCTACGTCCAATCCCCAAGCAACCCGCTTGAGAGTTCCACTATCTTGTAAATTCCTTTTACAAGTTCTAAACACACAAGGACAACCCTTCCTTTGTGTTTAGAATTCTTTCACAACAAGAGACCCTCGGTCTCTTAATCCCTTTTCAGAATGAAGAAGAAGAGAAGAAGAAATCTCTCTTGAAAGAGATAGATTGAACAATTTGAGCACTCAAATAATTCCTTATTGAATCACAAGAGTTTTGGCCAAGGAATTTGTAAGAGGATAAAACGATTTTGCTTTTTAAGAGGATAAGACCTTTTTGTTCTGAAAAACTCTTAGCAAATTCGTGTCTCAAGTCACATATATATAGGCCTTTGATATCCATTCAAGAACCACACAAAAAGATGCGACTGTTGAGAATATTTTCTAAAAATCTGCTCTGGTAATTGATTACAGTATATATGTAATCGATTACAATCTTTAAAATTTGAATTAAAACGTTCAGAAACTGCTGGCAATCGATTACCATATATGTGTAATCGATTACACAGTGCAAATTTTGAATTCAAATTTTAATAGCTGTTGTAAATTAGTTTTGGCCACTGGTAATCGATTACATCCTCTGGTAATCGATTACCAGAGAGTAAATTTGTTGAAAAAGACTTTTTAACTTAAAAATTCTTGGCCAAACTTTTTGCTACTTCAATTGGAATTCCCTTCCTATTTAATATACCCTTTCTAAGACTCTATAGACTGTCTTGATCATCCATCTTGAATATCTTTAATTTCTTTGTCTTGAATAAAGCTTTGAGACGCAAGTGATCTTTTGGCATCATCAAAACATCGGCTTGATCCTTTGTCTACAATCTCTGTGACATCCTGGAAATTTCTACCCGGAATTTTTGGAAATGATGTATTTTGAATGACTATATATATATATATATATATATATATATATATATATATATATATATATATATATATAAGTATTATTCAGTGTATATGCATATATGTTCTTGATAGAAGTAGGAATAGTGGGGGCAAGATATGCGGGTTAGGCTAATTAAGGAAGAGAAGTCCATAACTGGGAGGTTATGGGTTAATTCTTAATTAATTAGTCTAAAAATCATCGTTTTGCGTGCGACTTAAAATTTAATGAAACCAACCTCTAAACCACGCTCGGGGTCTTATTCTGAGCGTTTTGATATATATATTGATTACTTTTGAAAACTGGCCCCGACAGACGCAGAGAAACGTGAGGAACTGGAACCAGAGAAACGGCATGCAAACCGAGGCAGGATTTTATCGTTTTAAAGGTCAGATTTTTCTCACTTTTTGTGGCTGAGTATGGGTCACAATCAAAAGAGAAAGTGGGCCCCTTTTGCTCCACTCAAATGGAGACATGTGGCATAGCTTAAATAAAATAATAGGAAAAGAGAAAAACCCTTTTTAAAACCAAAAGTTGTTCTCTCTCCTCACTCAGCCAAAAGAAAATTCATAAGCTCTCCCTCTCTCTCACGCAGCCTTCTTCTTCTTTTCTCTCATCCACCATTGTTGCCCAACAAAGCTTCAACCTTTAGTGTCCATTTCTGCTCCAAATCACGAAAGGAGGGCATTTTCGGAGTCGTGAAGCGCATCTCTACGTGTGGGACTTCGAAATTTCAGGTTTGGGTGGACTTCTTTCTCTCTTGATCTTCGTGGGTATGGGGTTTTGAGAGATATGATGGGTAGTTTTGCTAAGTTTCTGCTTCATGATAGTTATTTGTGAAGGAATTTGTTGAAAGCATGTTGAACTTGCCATGTTTGGATGAGTTAAGATTACCCATTCAGTTTTAGGGTTTTTATGATGATGCTTGTGATGTTTATGTGCTGAAATTGTTTATGGAAAACTGTTAGAGATGAAGGGTAGAGTTAACCTAGGGTTAGAAAGTGAGAATGTGGTGTTATGAGTGGAAAAAGAGTGAGGCTTTGAGAGTTGGAAGGTCAAATCTGGATTTAGTGATATTTGGAGGTTAAAGTGAGTTAATCCTAGCTTGAAATGTCATTTAGGACTTATGAGAAAGTTTGGGTTGTACAAGAGAGAAAAACAAACGACCAAAGTGAACAAAGAGCCATTTCTAGGGTAAAATTGGGTGTTGAGGAGTCAAATTTTGATTCGGTGGAATTTTAGGTGTAAATCCAGTTTGAGCAAGTTTAAATTGATGTTATAGACTTGTGTGAGGTGAGAGTTTGCTCCAAATTTACCTCATTCTCAATTTCACTTCTCAAACCTTGAAAATCCATTAAATTGAGGGGTTTTGGATACCTAGATTTTGTGTTGCCTTGGTCTGAAGCTTGCCCTTGGTTTAGACATGATTGGTACATGATTTGGGACTTGTAGGATTCAATTTGGGACAAATTGGATGAGGGAAAGAGTGGTTTTCGAAATCTGCACTTTATGCAGAGTTTTGCTGTTGAAATGTGCAGCAGAATTTTGTATAAGTGCAGAAAAATGCTTGTGTATGGCTGGTTGTGAAAAGGGTAGTACATATGGGGTTCTGGACATTTGCTAGCAGATCCCAACAGTCAAAATGTAGATTTATGTACTAGAGACTTCCAGTAAAATTTTCAAGTCGATCCAACGGTTAACGAATTGGAACGAAGGAAATGTTACTGGGGTCTTTAAGTGAGAAAAAGCTGTGATTTTGGTTGGTGTTTTGGGCAGAGTTTTCTGCCTTTGCCCTGTTTTCTTGGCTGTGATAGTTTGTGCTGTTTGAATGTTGATTTACCTGGATGTTGGGGAAGCTTGGGAGGATTGATGGGGACCCAGTGTTAAGAGAAACGAGGATATGGGCTACGTGGGAGTACGTGAGCTCAGTTAGAGGTGGGCAATAGGGGATGGTGGGTTTATGCGTGATTTGTGGATGTGGAAAACTTGTTGTGCACCATCGCCTGATCGCCACCTAGTACCACATGTGATGGGTACCCCATAATCCTACAAGCTTGAGATGAGGAAGTGTAGAAGGGTGAAACTTCCTGCTTTTATTCGTTGACCACAGAGTGGTACCTAGAGATATGTCGCGGGGGTCAGGAGACCTTGGGGACGTCAGGTGGGGTGCTATTGCCTAAAACCAAGCTTGACCAATCCCGACCCAACCCGGGCATAGTCAGTCAGTGAGAACCTGTGATGTACCTAAGCAGGCGAGCTCCTGGCAGTCAACAGATAAAAGGAACAAAGACCACAAAGCAAGGAGGCTTGTGTGGTGGCTGGCCAGCTATGAACTTGATTGATATGTGAGATATGGCCTCTGGTAATCGATTACCAAGGGTGGGTAATCGATTACAAGGCTTAAAAATGAAGACAGGAGGCTAAGATAGTCTCTGGTAATCGATTACCAAGGGGTGTAATCGATTACCAGGCTTGAAAACGAGGTCAGGAAGCTAGGGGAGCTTCTGGTAATCGATTACCAAGGGGTGTAATCGATTACCAGGCTTAAAAAGGGAACTGGAAGATTGTGGAGGCCTCTGGTAATCGATTACCAGTATGTGTAATCGATTACACAGAGGAATGGGTCACTGTTAATCGTTTACCAGGTATGTGTAATCGATTACACAGTGCCTTTTTCAGGTTTTCATGTCCTGAAGCTGTGTAATTCGAGTTTGGCCTCTGGTAATCGATTACCAAGGCTGTGTAATCGATTACCAGAGATGAAAAGCCTAAAGATACCCCTCTTACTTGCATGTAGTGGTTATGAGACGCATTGTGTTGCGGCATAGTTAGATTCTTGTGAAAGAGTCTACCCCTCTCTTTTCTTTCTTGTAGATCGCGATGGCGGCGCAACTAATCCATGATCGTGTGGAGATGGAGTGCCTAGAGGGAGCTTGGGAGACCCTCGAAGGCAACACGAGGTGTCGATTTCGGGGCACGATTCGATTCACGACTACTTCTTTGGTGCATCCAGATGAACCCGCGCGTATGCTTCAGCGCACTGTGGAGTGGATACTACCCACGCCTACACCATATCGTCTAGTGGAGCCCGTCTAAGTGATCGAGGTAACGTCATCTGAGGAAGACCCAGAAGAGGATCTCGAGGAGCTACCTCCTGAGCCGGCTGTGGATGCTCTTGACTTTCTAGAGGGTGATGAGGATCCCCTTCCTGAGGTGGATTCTCCTGAGGACGTCATGTCGGCATCTGAGGCAGACTCTACGGAGGATAGTGGCCCTGGAGAGATGGCGATCAGCGGAGGCTCTTCATCATAGTGGACAGCTCTTCGGATTAGTTTTCTATACTTTTTGAGGGTGGGTGTATCTAGGACTGAATGTTAGGTTTACTCTTTTGTTTTTGTATGGGTAGACCTGTTGTATAGGAATTTGATGATTGTATACATGTGGCTGAAGCCATCATTGTGGACACCTTTGCTCTGGATGACACTATGTATTTTGTAAAACTCCCATATTTTGGACAGCTTTAAATGATGAATGCATTTATGTTTAATCTTGTTATTTGAAAAGAAAGCATTAGCAACCTTTATTTATAAAAGAGTTTATCGACCGTATTTTATTCTTTTATTTTCACGTGACAACCTAAAGTAATGGCTGGTACGTTATTCCTTTTGAAACAGCAAAATAGTTTAGAGATTATGAGCGGTAAGAAAGAAATGACTCCGAATAGAGTTGTGAACTGGCCATTCAGGACTCTATAGTGAGGATTTTCCTTCTAAACCTAGTTATGGTGAAAAGAGAAAGAAATGAAAAAGAAAAAGAAAAAAAAAAAAATTTACCATGGTTTTTTGTTATTTAATTCATTACCATTAAACCAGTCATTAATTTAGGGACGCCACAATCTCCCCCTTTTTGATGATGACAATCCCTGAAATCAAGACAAACTATATACAAGATGATAACACGTTCACACAACCCTTACTCCCCCTATCTTTTGGCGTGTATGCCTAACTTAACTTAATGATAAATTTCTAATTGATTTCTAACCCAAGCTCTCTCAAGTTCTCTCCCCCTTTGGAAACATCAAAAAGAACTAAGCAACACAAACAAAATCCAAACAAAGCCAAACATTAAACCAAAATAAATCCATACATTGTCATAACCAACCAAAGCAAAATCCTGAAATAAAAGAATAGTGCAAGAGTACAATAACTAGAGCAACAAAAAGCCAAATACACGGCGATAAAACAAAGTACTAATAATACTTAATTACTAATAAGACTTAGTCATAATGCTAAGATGGTGATGGAGGCGGTGGTGGTGGATCAAAGCAAGTACGGATGAAGGAGACATCTTCTTCAACTTTGGTGATCCTTGATTCCATGGCATCGAACCGCATGTCGACTTGCAATTCCATGGCATCAAACTTGTCACCAACAAAAGTCTGAAGTCCATCAAACTTGTCCATAAGCCTTCGAAGAAGAGTGGAATTATCTTCAACTGGTAGGTCACCTTCTTCATCAGCGGGTTGAGCGCCCTTTTTGACCCAAGAGCCATCATGCTCTTTGCGGTAACCAAAAGAAGCAATCACAGCAGCACCAATTAAAAAAGATCTCTTGATTGGAACATAAGGTTCAGAATCAAGAGGAATTTGAAAATGGCGGAAAAAGAGAGTGACAAGATGTGGATATGACAAAGGTGCATTTAATCGCAATGCCTTATGCATGCGATATCTTACAAGATGTGCCCAGTCAAGTTGACGCCCGGTATGAAAGGCCCACATGATAACAAGATCTTCCTCAGAAACCTGGGCAAGATTGGAAGATTGTGGAAGCAAAATCCGCACAATCAGATAATGAAGAATGCGGCTTTCAAAAGCCAATGAGCCGGCAAGAAGGCGTTCGGTCATATCCGCATTGTTGGTGCAAACCAACTGGCGGGCATCATGTGCAGAAAAATCAAACTTCCAATCGTCATTCAGTGTACCTTCAAATGGTACACCGTCACTGGACAATTGGGTTAAGTCATGGAAAAGGGATTGGTCAATGATCATAGGAATACCATGCACCTCAGAGGAAATAATGCCATCCTGAATTTTCAAATTGCAGTAGAAGACCTTTACAAGTTCAGGATAATGTGGCAGTTTTAATTACATGAAATTAACAAGGCCAGAATTTTGAAACACTTGATAGCAATCAAACGTTTCATCATTAAAGAATTCTACATCTAGGTACTTAGGGTCTAAGATGATCCTAGAAGAAAATTGAGAGAGGTACCATAGACGTTGATCATCGGAAGAAAACAATGTGGATGATCTTGGAGATGATAAAGATGGATGAATAGGTGTTGTGGATGCTTCAGATGGCCCGTGGCGGCGATGGGCAACAGCAGCGGCGGTGGAGGATGATCCCTTTCTCTTCTTCGATGGCTCTGCCATTTGATGAAGTTTTAGTGGATTTTAATCGGTGGAAGTGAAAGAGGAGTGAAAAAAAGGAAGATTGGGCTTTACGGGACGTGATTTGGTGAAGAATTGAGTGAGATACGAAGATTTGAAGTTTTAGGTATGGAGGAGGCGTGAAAGGAGGCTGTGGCTGCGTAGCAGCTCTGATTTCGTGAGTATTTATAGACGAAGACGAATTGTAATCGATTACAAGGCTTGGTAATCGATTACATGAGTAATGAGCCTTCTGGTAATCGATTACAGGATGTTGTAATCGATTACAGGTTGTCTGTTCTTGTGTAATCGATTACAATGGATGGTAATCGATTACCAGAACATAACTTAGACTAGTTTCTTAAAAAAATATCTATGTCTATGCTAAAAACATCTAATATGATTAATCATCACTACTAATGCACTTGAATCAATCATTCAACTATAAAACACACAGGAATACATAAATTCTATCATAATAACAAGAATTTAAACAAAATCAATCAAAGTAACATATAAACAATCAATCATAAGAGTAAATTATACTAACAAGAAAAATAAACTAAATTAAACAAAACAAGCGTCATACTTAATCAAAACACAATCAATCATTCATTAAAAAAAAATTACCTATTCAAATCACTAGGGTCTAAAAGGCCTAATTCTCTTCTTATTGAAAAGAATATTTCTTTTGGGAGAGGTTTTGTAAAGATATCAGCAAGCTGATTCTTTGTATCAACAAACTCTAATATACAATCTCCCTTTAGGAAATGATCTCTAAGAAAATGGTGCCTAATTTCTATATGTTTGGTTCTAGAGTGTTGAACAGGGTTTTTGGATAGATTTATGGCACTAGTATTATCACACCTAATAGGTGTCATACCCTAATTTCGTCCGGGGACCTTTGCTCGATGACGTGTGACCATTCTTTGGTCCTCGTGAGGTGCTTGGCACCCATCATTAGGCAATTTGTGAAATTCCAGGACATGCCGAAAAACCAAAAAAAATATTGATGCACAATCCGTAAGTTTCCGTGACACACCGGAAATCAAATGGAAGCATCGTTGCATAATTAAGTGAGGTTCCGTAACATTCCGTAAGTCAAAAAGGGGATGATTATGTAATCCGCAAGGTTCCGTAACATTACGGAAAGAAAACAAGTATCGTTACGAAATTCGTAAGTTTCCGTAACTTTACGAAAAAAAGAATCACCAAAAAACAGCAGAGGGGGGTGTACTTAGTAAAAATGGGGGTGCAAATAGCACCCGGGCCCACTTGGGCCCTCCGGAATATTCCTCCAGAAGGCGGTTGCTTCTGGAGGAAGCAACCCTGCTCGCCTGGGCGAGCTGAGCTCGCCTGGGCGAGCTGGGCGGCAACCACCTCCCCTATTTTGCTATAAATAGGGGAAGAAGTGAAGAAGGAAGGGTTCAGCCCCTTAGGCACTTCTCTCTCTTTCGAATTTGCTTGGAAAAATTGTTTCCGTGAAGAAAATCTAAGCCGAGGCGCTTCCGAAACGTTTCTATAACGTTTTCCGTGAGGAATCTCGCAAAGGTTTCAACCGTTCTTCGAGGTTCTTCATTCGTTCTTCATCGTTCTTCGATCTTCAACGGGTAAGTACCTCGAACCAAGCTTTTCGATTCATTCTATGTACCCGTAGTGGTCCACATTGTGTTTCGTGCATTTTTATTCTCGTTTTGTTTACTTTTTATACCCCCTGTTGACGTGCTTAAGCCATTTTACTTAAGTCATTTCTCGCTTAACTTAAAAACAAAATAAATTTCCACCGAACGTTTGAATTGTATTATCCATTAACTTCGGTTAAAATAAATTCCGACCGTTCGGTCGTGCCGTAACCACGTTGGAAATCAAAAAGAGGTAAAAAAATAATATAATAGTCAAAAAGACATCTTTTAGTAAAATAAAGCGGAAAATCAATCGGACGTTTTCTCTTTGGGATTTCTCATTCTTAATCGAATTGATTAATAACTAAAGTGAAACTAAAGGCTAAAATCAATTCGCCTAGTCAAGCTCGTCCACAAAAATAGGCTTTTGAAGTTTGTCATCTCAATTTCTCACTAAGTAAAATGGATCATTTTTAAGGTCCAACGCCTTAAAATGATCACCACTTAAGTAAAAAAGAATCACTTGATAAAAAAAGAACTACATAGGTCTGATTTTCTCATCCCAAATTGAGGAATACGTAGGAGCAAAGGGAAACACCCTTGTCGACCACAAAAAGAGAAAATATAAAAAGGGTATAAAGGATATAGAGACATAAAAAGGGAACATAAAAAATCAAAGTCATGTTTGCACATTCGATTAAAGGCTGCCGTCCCTTGGGGCGGACGTATGGGGTGCTAATACCTTCCCCGTGCGTAAATACAACTCCCGAACCTTTCACTTAAAAGTTCGTAGATCGCGTCTTTTCCAGTTTTTCCGACGTTTTCCTCAAATAAACGTTGGTGGCGACTCCGCGCGTATTCCTTTCGTGGAACACGCATCCCGCGAGTCACGCGTCGCCCTCCCGCCGAAGGGTAGGTTGCGACAGTTGGCGACTCCACTGGGGACCGTTTTTAGAGAGTTAGGCCATTTAATTTTGTGCAATGTTTTACCATGACTTACCCCTTTGTTGGTTTCCTTTCATTATGTTCTTGTGTATATAAACTCTTTGTTGCTTTTAGTGCGTTTTAAATGTATGCATGAAGTAAATATTTATTCATTTGATGCACACAAACACCAACACTATTTGCACACACTGTGAGTGAAAAAGGGCCCTATACCCGGGTTCATGGGAGCATAAGGAGTGGAGGTGAATCTGTAATCATGCTAGGTCTCCGACTTGCTTGATTACAGTGAACCCTCATCTAGAGCTTTTCTCTTTGGACACCTATTGTTGCTAGTAGTCCCTACTGCTACAATATGTTCTTCAAAGGGGATGATACCTCTAGAAACCATCAAGAGAGATATAACTACCTTGGGGATTATTGCTAAAAGCCTAGTTAGTCCTCTCCCTTATAGGTCCCTTAAATAGGGGCACGAAGCAAACACGCTGCGTGCCATTTTTCACACTGCCATGCATGAGTATCATATACCCTTTTGCTTATGTTCGGTAAATATTGTCATACTGTGCACATTCCCGCATTGTGTCTTTTGCATAGGCATTGCATATGGGTTCTGTCTTGATCCCTACTGTAAACAAACCAACGGAGGGTCCGTGTCGCCTTCTGAAAAACGGGCGTTGGGGCATTTCGCTACCCCTAGACGTCGTATCTAAGAAGGGGACAAATTCCCCGGACCCCCGCATTCCTAGATTGCATCTGTGTCATATGCATTCCATCATGCATTCATCCATCCCACCCATGAAATATCGGAGTTTTGATTTGCACCAGCTTTTGTCTCACTTTAGTAAGCATGGGAACAAATCAAACCGGCAAGAGGTTCTACCAAGTCAAGGTCAAAAGCCTAGATACCACCAGCATCAAGGAATTAGGGCGGTTGATGGAACCCCTCCAAATGCAAGCCTTCCGCAAGACTTACGGAAAGATCTTAGAGTTGACCATAGCAGAGGTGTCCATAGAAGCCATTGCATCACTTACCCAATACTACGACCAGCCTTTGAGATGCTTCACATTCGGGGACTTCCAATTAGTACCAACCATTGAAGAATTTGAGGAAATTCTAGGATGTCCTCTCGGGGGAAGAAAACCATATCTTTCCTCCGGATGTCTCCCCTCTTTGAGCAGAATTGCAACTGTGGTCAAGGATTCAGCAAGAGGTTTGGACCGCATAAAACAGACTCGGAACAGCATAGCGGGCCTACCACAGAAGTACCTAGAAGACAAGGCGAGGGGTATGGCCAATCAAGGAGACTGGGTCCCGTTTATGGATGTGTTAGCTTTGCTAATTTTTGGGGTCGTCCTCTTTCCAAACGTGGATGATTTGGTAGACCTAGCAGCAATCGACGCTTTCCTTGCCTACCACCATAGCAAGGAGAGTCCGGTGGTAGCTGTCTTGGCAGATCTATTTGACACATTTGACCGAAGGTGCGAAAAGAGTAGCGCACGGATCATCTGTTGCTTACCCGCCCTCTGTGTTTGGTTGGTTTCCCATTTGTTCCAACAAGACACAAGACATCCATGTCCGCTCCTGAGCCATCGCTCGTGTACTGAAAAGAGGAGAATAGATTGGGACCAGCTCTTGGCCGGGATAGGAGGTAGAACAATCAGTTGGTTCCCCCGATGGAAGGAAGGAAAAGAAGGAGTCCTTTTCTCATGTGGAAGATACCCAAACATTCCGCTGGTAGGAACGAGGGGTTGTATTAATTACAATCCCACGCTCGCTATAAGACAACTAGGGTACCCCATGAGGGGAGCACCGACGGAAGAAAGCATGTCTCCTTTCCTGGTGAGGGATCTCGGCGCACAAAATTCCAAGACTATGCAAAGAATCCATAAGGCATGGGAAACCCCGTTAAGGAAAGATCAAGAGCTTAGAGGCATTCGTAATGGCATCATTGGTGGGTACCACGAATGGCTGAAAGTTCGCATACGAGGTTTAGATTGGCTCGCCAAGTTAAAAGTCGTCAGCGAAGAGAATTTTGAAGCACCGGAAGAGGACGAAGAAGTCCAAGCTCTCAAAAGCGAGTTAGGAAAGGCAAAACTTGCCAAGGAGAAGTTCAAGTTGGCTGCTACACACGTTCGGAAGGAGTGTGCCGGGTTACGGGAAGAGAATGCAATTACCGCAAGAGCCCTTGAACAAGAGACCAAGAGGGCTCGCAAGGAAGAGTATGGCCGGAACAAATTTCGCGGAGCTCTATGGGGTAGCAATAGTGAACTCAAGTTGCGAAGGGAAGAAAGGGACCAGTCGCGAGCACATAGCATGGTTCTGAAAGAGGAGTTGATTGCTTGTTCAAGGTCCAAAAGAAGCTTGTCTCAGCGTTTATGCGAGACAGAGACCAACATGTTAGCTATCATCGCCAAGTACCAAGAAGAGTTAGGTCTAGCCACGGCCCACGAGCATAGAATCGCGGATGAGTATGCTCAAGTGTATGCGGAAAAAGAGGCTAGAGGAAGGGTGATCGACTCTTTACACCAAGAGGCAACCATGTGGATGGATCGGTTTGCTCTTACCTTGAACGGGAGTCAAGAACTTCCCCGATTGTTAGCCAAGGCCAAGGCGATGGCAGACACCTACTCCGCCCCCGAAGAGATTCATGGGCTTCTCGGCTATTGTCAGCATATGATAGACTTAATGGCCCACATAATTAGAAATCGTTAGGAAACTTGTATGGTCTCTCAGACCTTGACTAGATACGACTTCCTTTTTGAAATAAAATGAGTTGGTCCCATGTTTTACTCCAAAAAAACTTGTGCAAATCAAATCACTCCTACATTTCATCTCTAGCATGCATTTTCTTTCTTTACCCACTCCTCACGTTTGGTTTTTTAGGGAAAAACACCATAACTAAACGCGCCGCAAGGGATCCCTATCGCACCAGATCCAAATCTAGAACGATGGGTGATCAAGAGGAGACGCAGGAACAGATGAAAGCCGACATGTCGGCTCTGAAAGAACAAATGGCCTCCATGATGGAGGCCATGTTAGGTATGAAGCAGCTCATGGAGAAGAACGCGGCCACCGCCGCCGCTGTCAGTTCGGCTGCCGAAGCAGACCCGACTCTCTTGGCAACTACGCACCATCCTCCCTCAAACATAGTAGGACGGGGAAGGGACACACTGGGGCACGATGGCAGCCCTCACCTGGGATACAACCGAGCGGCTTACCCTTATGGATTGCCGCCCAACTATTCACCACCCATCTTGCAAGAAGATGCGGGCCACATTGCTTCTACCGTCCATGAAAAAGAGCCTCCTCAGCAGCCCGACGAAGTCCATAAAGACCCTCAAGATTATGCTCGGAGGGATGTCGAGTTTTATCCCCCGATCCCCGAAGGGCCGGCACCAGGCACGTTGCCTCAACCCAACATCGCAGCATCGCCAATAGTTTTGTCCATGGAAGGGCCGCCCCCGGCAACTGAAGAAAGGAGGAAGCTCGATCTCCTTGAGGAAAGATTGAGGGCTGTGGAAGGATTTGGGGACTATCCGTTTGCAGACATGACGGATCTTTGCTTAGTACCCGATGTTGTTATTCCCCCGAAGTTCAAAGTGCCGGACTTCGACAAGTATAAAGGGACGACTTGTCCCAAAAACCATCTCAAAATGTACTGCCGTAAGATGGGCGCTCATTCTAAAGATGAAAAGCTGTTGATACACTTCTTTCAGGATAGCTTGGCCGGAGCTGCGGTAGTGTGGTACACTAATTTGGAAGCTTCCCGTATCCGTACTTGGAAGGATCTGATTACCGCCTTCCTAAGGCAGTATCAGTACAATTCTGATATGGCTCCTGACCGTACTCAACTGCAGAATATGTTTAAGAAAGAGGGTGAAACCTTTAAAGAATATGCGCAGCGATGGAGGGATTTGGCGGCACAAGTAGCTCCTCCCATGGTTGAGAGAGAGATGATCACCATGATGGTAGACACTCTGCCAGTGTTCTACTATGAGAAGCTAGTGGGTTACATGCCGTCCAGCTTCGCGGATCTGGTGTTTGCCGGGGAAAGAATCGAGGTTGGATTGAAGAGAGGAAAGTTTGATTACGTTTCCTCCACAAACGTGAACGCCAAAAGAATCGGGGCAACAGGGGCAAAAAGGAAGGAAGGAGATGCCCATGCCGTCTCTTCAACACCCGCGTGGGTCAAACCCCAGCAAACACCTCATGGTACCCATCAGTACGCGCAACATCACCCAAGCTTCTCGGCTCATGCTGGGAACGCCTCTAGTTCAACACCCGTGCAGCCTAAGGCACCCACCCAGAGGGAAGCTCCCCAAGTTCCAACTCCGAACACGACTCGACCGGCCGGTAATTCCAACACGACAAGGAACTTCCCTCCGAGGCCATTGCCGGAATTCACCCCGCTCCCAATGACGTACGAAGATCTTCTACCATCCCTCATCGCCAATCATTTGGCCGTGGTAACTCCCGGAAGGGTCCTCGAACCCCCTTTCCCGAAGTGGTATGACCCTAATGCAACTTGCAAGTACCACGGGGGTGTCCCAGGGCATTCCGTCGAAAAATGCTTGGCCCTTAAATACAAGGTCCAACATTTAATGGATGCCGGATGGCTGACTTTCCAAGAGGATCGGCCCAATGTGAGGACCAACCCGCTCGCCAATCATGGAGGGGGAGCAGTTAATGCAGTTGAATCCGATAGGCCGCACAGGTCTAAACCTTTAAGGGATGTGGCAACCCCTAGGAGGTTTATCTTTGAGGCCCTACAAAAGGGAGGTGTAATTCCCCATAGTGGGTGTAAGGAGGATTCCTGTTTGCTACATTCCGGCGAGATGCATGACATGGAGACGTGTTTGGAAGTAGAGGAATTGTTACAACGGATGATAGACCAAGGTCGACTAGAAGTCGGCATTGAAGGAAAAGAAGAGCAGCATATATGCATGCAATCTACGGAGGGGAGCGGTGTTGCGAAGCCCAAACCCTTGGTGATATACTTCACTAAAAGTGCAGCCTCGCAAAAGCCCGGGCACCCCTTAATGGCCAAACCTGTTCCTTTCCCGTACCAAAATAGTCACGCGGTCCCGTGGAGATATACACCTCCGGGGAAGAAGGAAGAAGAAGTCACTGACGTCAGCTCGCTGTCAGCTAAAGTAACAAATATCACGGGGCTGAGTGGTGTGACCCGTAGTGGTCGTGTGTTCGCACCTCCGGACCTACCAGTCCAACCCGCCGACGTCAAAGGAAAAGGAAAAGTGGTGGAGGAACAAGATGGCGAAGCACCCCACGCTTCGAATAAAGATATTCCAGCAAAGGGGCCCCCAGAGAAAAAGGATGGTAGAAAGGAGGTGTCGCTAGAGGAAGCCAGCGAGTTCCTTCGCATAATTCAGCAGAGCGAATTCAAGGTTATCGAACAGCTCAACAAAACCCCGGCTAGGGTCTCGCTGCTGGAGTTACTTATGAGCTCCGAGCCTCATCGGGCTCTGCTAGTAAAAGTGCTGAACGAGGCTCATGTGGCCCAGGATATCTCGGTAGAAGGTTTCGGAGGGCTGGTCAACAATATCACTGCCAACAACTATCTTGCCTTCACCGAAGAAGAAATCCCCGCCGAGGGGAGAGGGCATAATAAGGCTTTACACGTATCAGTCAAGTGTATGGACCATATCGTAGCCAAGGTGCTCATCGATAATGGTTCCAGTTTAAACGTGATGCCTAAGAGCACTTTGGAGAAGTTACCATTCAATGTTTCCCACTTAAAACCAAGTTCAATGGTGGTTCGGGCCTTCGATGGCACTCGCCGAGAGGTTAGGGGAGAGATCGATCTCCCAGTACAAATAGGCCCTCACACCTGTCAAGTCACTTTCCAAATAATGGATATTAATCCCCCCTACAGCTGCCTGTTGGGGCGTCCGTGGATCCACTCAGTGGGAGTCGTGCCTTCTACGCTCCACCAAAAGCTGAAATTCGTAGTAGAGGGGCACTTGGTCATCGTGTCAGGCGAGGAAGATATCTTGGTAAGCTGCCCATCCTCCATGCCTTATGTGGAAGCCGCAGAAGAATCGTTAGAAACTGCTTTCCAGTCTTTTGAGGTGGTCAGCATTTCCTCCGTGGACTCCCTCTTTGGGCAGCCTAGTCTGTCCGATGCAGCGGTAATGATGGCCCGAGTTATGTTGGGGAACGGTTATGAGCCCGGGATGGGTTTAGGAAAAAACAACGGCGGCATAACTAGACTGATAAATACCCAAGGTAATCGTGGGAAGTATGGTTTAGGCTATAAGCCCACTCAAGCAGACATTAAAAGGAGCATCGCGGGAAGGAAGAACAATGGTCAAAGTTCGCGTTGGAGACAAGAAGGTGAAGGAAGCCCGCCCTGCCACATAAGTAGAAGCTTTATAAGCGCGGGTTCGGGAGACAAAGGTCAAGCGTTCGCGATATGCGAAGATGATATTCCGAGTACTTTGGATTTGGTACGACCATGCCCTCCTGATTTCCAGCTGGGAAATTGGCGAGTGGAGGAACGCCCCGGCATTTGCGCAACAAGCATAATGTAAACCTTTACGGTTTTAAAAGCTCTATAGTTGGGCCTAGGCTTTAGAGTTTTTCCTTTTGTTAAGGCTTTGTGTCTTTTGTTTTTGAATTTATAATACAAGGATCTTGCTTCATCTGTTCCTGGTCTCTACCCATTCTCATTCATTGGCATGTTTACTTCTTTTTCTGAAACGGCAGATCCGATGACGAGTCCCCCGAAGGTACTAATACCTGGGACCCGTCTATCGACTTCGAGCAAGAGATGAATCAAACGGAAGATGAAGGAGATGAGGATGTGGGACTTCCTTCGGAACTAGAAAGAATGGTCGCCCATGAGGACCAAGAAATGGGGCCTCATCAAGAAGAAACAGAGCTAGTAGACTTAGGAATTGGCAGTGGAAAGAGGGAAGTAAAGATAGGTACAGGCATTACCGCACCTATCCGTGAAGAATTAATAATCCTGCTAAAAGACTACCAAGACATCTTTGCTTGGTCATACCAAGATATGCCCGGTTTGAGTTCTGACATTGTGCAGCACCGATTACCTCTAAATCCCGGGTGTTCCCCGGTAAAACAGAAACTAAGGAGGATGAAGCCCGAAACATCCTTGAAGATAAAAGAAGAAGTGAAGAAGCAATTTGACGCTGGATTTCTGGCCGTTGCTCGGTATCCAGAATGGGTGGCCAACATCGTACCAGTTCCTAAAAAAGATGGGAAAGTACGAATGTGTGTAGATTATCGGGACCTGAATCGGGCCAGTCCCAAGGACAATTTTCCTTTACCACACATCGATATCCTCGTAGATAACACGGCCAATTTCGCTTTATTTTCCTTCATGGACGGTTTCTCTGGTTACAATCAGATAAAGATGGCGCCCGAGGATATGGAAAAGACTACTTTCGTCACCCTGTGGGGAACGTTCTGTTACAAGGTGATGTCCTTTGGACTCAAGAATGCCGGGGCAACTTATCAACGGGCCATGGTAGCTTTGTTCCATGATATGATGCATCAAGAAATCGAGGTCTACGTGGACGACATAATTGCTAAATCTAAATCCGAGGAAGAACACCTTGTCAACCTGCGGAAATTGTTCGAAAGGCTTAAGAAATACCAATTAAGGTTGAACCCCGCTAAGTGTACCTTTGGGGTCAAATCAGGGAAATTGCTTGGTTTCGTTGTAAGCCAGAAAGGGATAGAGGTAGACCCCAAAAAAGTGAAGGCTATCCTTGAGATGCCGGAACCCCGTACAGAGAGGCAAGTCCGAGGGTTCCTGGGGCGCGTGAATTATATTGCCAGATTCATATCGCAGCTCACCGCCATTTGTGAGCCGTTGTTTAAACTCTTGCGCAAAAACCAAACTGATCGGTGGAATGAGGATTGCCAAGAGGCTTTTGGAAGGATCAAAAAGTGCTTAATGAGTCCTCCCGTGCTTATGCCACCAGTACCGGGAAGGCCTCTCATTTTGTACATGACAATCTTGGACGAATCAATGGGGTGTATGCTGGGGCAACATGACGAATCCGGGAAGAAAGAGCGCGCTGTTTACTACCTAAGTAAGAAGTTCACGACCTGTGAGATGAATTACTCCTTGCTCGAAAGAACGTGTTGTGCTTTAGTATGGGCGTCCCATCGCTTAAGGCAGTACATGCTGAGCCATACTACCTGGTTGATATCCAAAATGGACCCGGTCAAGTACATCTTTGAAAAGCCAGCTCTCACAGGACGAATCGCCCGGTGGCAAGTCTTGCTATCTGAGTTTGATATAGTCTACGTCACCCAAAAGGCGATAAAAGGAAGCGCTTTGGCAGATTATTTGGCTCAACAGCCTCTTAACGACTACCAGCCCATGCATCCGGAATTCCCGGATGAGGACATCATGGCCTTGTTCGAGGAAAAGTTGGACGAAGATCGGGACAAATGGACTGTATGGTTTGACGGAGCGTCAAACATTCTAGGTCATGGCATTGGGGCAGTGTTGATCTCTCCGGACAATCAATGTGTACCTTTCACAGCCAGGCTAGGATTCGACTGCACCAACAACATGGCCGAATATGAAGCATGTGCCCTAGCCGTCCAGGCAGCAATTGACTCCAATGTCAAACTACTCAAGGTGTACGGCGACTCAGCGTTGGTAATCCATCAGCTGAGAGGGGAATGGGAAACTAGAGATCCCAAGCTGATACCCTACAAAGCCTACATCAAGGAATTGGCTAAAACTTTCGATGAGATCTCCTTCCATCATGTTCCCCGCGAGGAAAATCAAATGGCGGATGCACTTGCTACGTTGGCATCTATGTTCCAGCTAACACCGCACGGGGACCTACCCTACATTGAATTTCAGTGTCGTGGCAAACCCGCACATTGTTGCCAAGTGGAAGAGGAACGGGACGGAAAGCCTTGGTATTACGACATCAAGCAATATGTCGTAAGCAAAGAATACCCGCCAGAGATTGCCGACAACGATAAAAGGACATTGAGGAGGTTGGCAGCCAGTTTCTTCATGAGCGGAGGCACACTGTATAAGAGAAATCACGACATGACACTCCTGCGATGTGTGGATGCCAAGGAGGCAAATCACATGATCGAGGAAGTCCATGAGGGCTCGTTTGGAACACACGCCAACGGGCATGCTATGGCCAGGAAGATCTTAAGAGCAGGTTATTACTGGCTTACCATGGAAAGTGATTGTTGTGTCCATGTGAAGAAGTGCCACAAATGTCAAGCATTCGCGGATAATGTCAATGCCCCACCGCATCCTCTGAATGTCATGTCCGCCCCTTGGCCTTTCTCCATGTGGGGAATAGATGTCATCGGGGCCATTGAGCCCAAGGCCTCGAATGGCCATCGCTTCATCCTCGTAGCAATAGATTATTTCACCAAGTGGGTCGAGGCGGCTTCATATACCAATGTCACGAGGAATGTGGTGGTCAGGTTCATTAAGAAGGAGATCATCTGCCGATATGGTTTGCCAAGGAAGATTATCACGGACAACGGCACCAACCTGAATAACAAGATGATGGGGGAAATGTGCGAGGAGTTTAAAATCCAGCATCACAATTCCACACCCTACCGGCCAAAGATGAATGGAGCCGTGGAAGCAGCCAATAAGAATATCAAAAAGATTATCCAAAAGATGACCGTGTCATACAAGGATTGGCACGAGATGCTCCCATTCGCGTTACACGGTTACCGGACTTCAGTGCGAACGTCAACTGGGGCAACGCCGTTCTCATTAGTATATGGGATGGAGGCGGTGTTACCGTTCGAGGTAGAAGTCCCGTCATTGAGGATCTTGGCAGAATCCGGATTAAAGGAATCAGAGTGGGCTCAAACACGCTACGATCAGCTCAACCTCATTGAGGGTAAGCGCTTAACGGCCATGAGTCATGGGCGTTTATACCAGCAAAGAATGAAGAGTGCATTCGACAAGAAAGTACGCTTACGCAAGTTCCATGAGGGAGACCTTGTGCTAAAGAAAATGTCCCATGCTGTCAAGGACCATCGAGGGAAATGGGCCCCGAACTACGAAGGGCCTTTTGTTGTGAAGAGGGCTTTTTCCGGAGGAGCCCTGGTGCTTACCAACATGGATGGCGAAGAGCTACCTTCACCCGTGAACTCTGATGTCGTCAAACAATATTATGCTTAGAAGCTGGGGCAATTAATGATGTCGCTGCATGTTCTCTATCTTTATGCGTTTTCTAGATTTCCCCCCAGGGATTTCCGGTCCGTTGTATCTCTTGTTACGATCTTTCAAAGAAATGAACATGGATTTGAGGCTTTTAGTCCTCACGTTAGTTTCACACCTTGCATTAATTTGTGATCGCCTGAGCCCTTCCGCTCAGTTCATGGGATCCCCCAAGCGCTTAATTAGAATTGAACCTGAACCAACTTTCCCTAAATTTTCTGCGTTTGAAAACATTCATGCATACGCATACGCATACACATGTATATTGTTGTGGTAAAACAGGGGCAGGATCACCTTGGGCTACCTTCTGGAGTGGAGACAAAACATGAACGGCAGAAACCAATCAAGGTAGGGTAATGATGCGGTCAAGATTGGCCATACCTGGTTGTTTATTAATTGCAGGTACTTAAGGATGAACGCAAGCGGGGATGGGGTCACGACCGACCGATCGTTGCCCTTCTCTGTGCGAAACAAGCAGGGAATGTCGCTGCAAGGCAGCCCCGTATCCTTTCTATTTTGCAGCTTTCTTTTACTATTTGTTTGTTTTAAAAAGGAAAAGAGTAATAATAAGATAAGTAATCAACGCCTAATTCTAACCTAAGTAAGTTCAAGTAAGGCAAAATGCTAATCCATGAGAAGGGAGGGGACATGGTTAATGTTCCCCTCAAAAAAAAAAAAAAAAAAGTGCAGGTTAGCTCGCCTGGGCGAGCCACCCCTGCACCAAATTATAAAAATGACGAAAGGGGGGGCGTTTTTACATTCAAAAACTTCTTTTCCCCCCTTTCAAAAGCCATACCCACGGGATTGACGAATTTGCAGCCCTAGGGTCATCCTTTTTCGCATTTTTTGATTCCGTTTTGCGCTTTTGTTCATCACCAACAAGTAAGTATTCCATCCTAAGCTTTCTAGCTTTTCATTGGTGTATTTTGATCTCCTTTTTGTGCTCTAAATTGTGGGAGTGTGCTCAAATATATGGGGCAATTTTGATTTGTTTTCTTGCTTGATTAGGTTGAATTAGGGGTTGGTATGAGATGGCCCTAGGCCTATAATGCATTTTGAAACAATAGGACATGCCACATTGTCCCCGTTCTCTTGCTATTGATGCCTAAACGCGCGCCCACCAAGTGTTCGGTGAAATGCCTCAATGGCATTAGCGCGTGACTTTTGTAAGGAGACAACCCATGGGGTATTTTGGTTTGTGCATATTTTCTATTTTTTTGGAATATGTATTCATTCCCGAAAAAGGCTAGAGTAATTGCCCCACATATATCCTAGTCCTAGAAACTGAAATTTTATGCAAAAAAAAAAAAAAAAAAAAAAAAAAAAAAAAAGCACAAAAGGAGGTGCATATTGGGTAAAGTTACCCTTTTTTGGCCAGCAATCAGCTATGGCCACGCTACAATATTTTCCCTATGCCTAGATGGTTAGGAATCTTGCTCATCATAAATGTGTAGGTTTAGAATAGGTAGCAAAATACCTTTGGCAATTTACACTTTGGGTATGAATAGCAAAATACTTGGATGTATGTACATATAATTTTTGGTAGTCAAAATGGTGATGGCACCATATCGTAGCCAAGGTGCTCATCGATAATGGTTCCAGTTTAAACTGATGCCTAAGAGCACTTTGGAGAAGTTACCATTCAATGTTTCCCACTTAAAACCAAGTTCAATGGTGGTCGGGCCTTCGATGGCACTCGCCGAGAGGTTAGGGAGAGATCGATCTCCCAGTACAAATAGGCCCTCACACCTGTCAAGTCACTTTCCAAATAATGGATATTAATCCCCCTACAGCTGCCTGTTGGGGCGTCCGTGGATCCACTCAGTGGGAGTCGTGCCTTCTACGCTCCACCAAAAGCTGAAATTCGTAGTAGAGGGGCACTTGGTCATCGTGTCAGGCGAGGAAGATATCTTGGTAAGCTGCCCATCCTCCATGCCTTATGTGGAAGCCCGCAGAAGAATCGTTAGAAACTGCTTTCCAGTCTTTTATGGGTGGTCAGCATTTCCTCCGTGGACCCCTCTTTGGGCAGCCTAGTCTGTCGATGCAGCGGTAATGATGGCCCGAGTTATGTTGGGAACGGTTATGAGCCCGGGATGGGTTTAGGAAAAAAAACAACGGCGGCATAACTAGACTGATAAATACCCAAGGTAATCGTGGGAAGTATTGTTAGGCTATAAGCCCACTCAAGCAGACATTAAAAGGAGCATCGCGGGAAGGAAGAACAATGGTCAAAGTTCGCGTTGGAGACAAAAGGTGAAGGAAGCCCGCCCTGCCACATAAGTAGAAGCTTTATAAGCGCGGGTTCGGAGACAAAGGTCAAGCGTTCGCGATATGCGAAGATGATATTCCGAGTACTTTGGATTTGGTACGACCATGCCCTCCTGATTTCCAGCTGGGAAATTGGCGAGTGGAGGAACGCCCGGCATTTGCGCAACAAGCATAATGTAAACCTTTACGGTTTTAAAAGCTCTATAGTTGGCCTAGGCTTTAGAGTTTTTCCTTTTTTTAAGGCTTTTGTGTCTTTTGTTTTTGAATTTATAATACAAGGATCTTGCTTCATCTGTTCCTGGTCTCTACCCATTCTCATTCATTGGATGTTTACTTCTTTTTCTGAACGGCAGATCCGATGACGAGTCCCCCGAAGGTACTAATACCTGGGACCCGTCTATCGACTTCGAGCAAGAGATGAATCAAACGGAAGATGAAGGAGATGAGGATGTGGGACTTCCTTCGGAACTAGAAAGAATGGTCGCCCATGAGGACCAAGAAATGGGGCCTCATCAAGAAGAAACAGAGCTAGTAGACTTTAGGAATTGGCAGTGGAAAGAGGGAAGTAAAGATAGGTACAGGCATTACCCCACCTATCCGTGAAGAATTAATAATCCTGCTAAAAGACTACCAAGACATCTTTTGCTTGGTCATACAAGATATGCCCGGTTTGAGTTCTGACATTGTGCAGCACCGATTACCCTATAATCCCGGGTGTTCCCCGGTAAAACAGAAACTAAGGAGGATGAAGCCCGAAACATCCTTGAAGATAAAAGAAGAAGTGAAGAAGCAATTTGACGCTGGATTTCTGGCCGTTGCTCGGTATCAGAATGGGTGGCCAACATCGTACCAGTTCCTAAAAAAGATGGGAAAGTACGAATGTGTGTAGATTATCGGGACCTGAATCGGCCAGTCCCAAGGACAATTTTCCTTTACCACACATCGATATCCTCGTAGATAACACGGCCAATTTCGCTTTATTTTCCTTCATGGACGGTTTCTCTGGTTACAATCAGATAAAGATGGCGCCCGAGGATATGGAAAAGACTACTTTCGTCACCCTGTGGGGAACGTTCTGTTACAAGGTGATGTCCTTGGACTCAAGAATGCCGGGGCAACTTATCAACGGGCCATGGTAGCTTTGTTCCATGATATGATGCATCAAGAAATCGAGGTCTACGTACTGGACGACATAATTGCTAAATCTAAATCCGAGGAAGAAACCTTGTCAACCTGCGGAATTGTTCGAAAGCTTAAGAAATACCAATTAAGGTTGAACCCCGCTAAGTGTACTTTGGGTCAAATCAGGGAAATTGCTTGGTTCGTTGTAAGCCAGAAAGGGATAGAGGTAGACCCCAAAAAAAGGGAAGGCTATCCTTGAGATGCCGGAAACCCGCTACAGAGAGGCAAGTCCGAGGGTTCCTGGGGCGCGTGAATTATATTGCCAGATTCATATCGCAGTCACCGCCATTTGTGACCGTTGTTTAACTCTTGCGCAAAAACCAAACTGATCGTGGAATGAGGATTGCCAAGAGGCTTTGGAAGGATCAAAAAGTGCTTAATGAGTCCTCCCGTGCTTATGCCACCAGTACCGGGAAGGCCTCTCATTTTGTACATGACAATCTTGGACGAATCAATGGGTGTATGCTGGGGCAACATGACGAATCCGGGAAGAAAGAGCGCGCTGTTTACTACCTAAGTAAGAAGTTCACGACCTGTGAGATGAATTACTCCTTGCTCGAAAGAACGTGTTTGCTTTAGTATGGGCGTCCCATCGCTTAAGCAGTACATGCTGAGCCATACTACCTGGTTGATATTCAAAATGGACGGTCAAGTACAATCTTTGAAAAGCCAGCTCTCACAGGACCGAATCGCCCGGTGGCAAGTCTTGCTATCTGAGTTTGATATAGTCTACGTCACCCAAAAGGCGATAAAAGGAAGCGCTTGGCAGATTATTTGGCTCAACAGCCTCTTAACGACTACCAGCCCATGCATCCGGAATTCCCGGATGAGGACATCATGGCCTTGTTCGAGGAAAAGTTGGACGAAGATCGGGACAAATGGACTGTATGGTTTGACGGAGCGTCAAACATTCTAGGTCATGGCATTGGGGCAGTGTTGATCTCTCCGGACAATCAATGTGTACCTTTCACAGCCAGGCTAGGATTCGACTGCACCAACAACATGGCCGAATATGAAGCATGTGCCCTAGCCGTCCAGGCAGCAATTGACTCCAATGTCAAACTACTCAAGGTGTACGGCGAACTCAGCGTTGGTAATCCATCAGCTGAGAGGGGAATGGGAAACTAGAGATCCAAGCTGATACCCTACAAAGCCTACATCAAGGAATTGGCTAAAACTTTCGATGAGATCTCCTTCCATCATGTTCCCGCCGAGGAAAATCAAATGGCGGATGCACTTGCTACGTTGGCATCTATGTTCCAGCTAACACCGCACGGGGACCTACCCTACATTGAATTTCAAGTGTCGTGGCAAACCCGCACATTGTTGCCAAGTGGAAGAGAACGGGACGGAAAGCCTTGGTATTACGACATCAAGCAATATGTCGTAAGCAAAGAATACCCGCCAGAGATTGCCGACAACGATAAAAGGACATTGAGGAGGTTGGCAGCCAGTTTCTTCATGAGCGGAGGCACACTGTATAAGAGAAATCACGACATGACACTCCTGCGATGTGTGGATGCCAAGGAGGCAAATACACATGATCGAGGAAGTCCATGAGGGCTCGTTGGAACACACGCCAACGGCATGCTATGGCCAGGAAGATCTTAAGAGCAGGTTATTACTGGCTTACCATGGAAAGTGATTGTTGTTGTCCATGTGAAGAAGTGCCACAAATGTCAAGCATTCGCGGATAATGTCAATGCCCCACCGCATCCTTCTGAATGTTCATGCCTCACCTGGGATACAACCCGAGCGGCTTACCCTTATGGATTGCCGCCCAACTATTCACCACCCATCTTGCAAGAAGATGCGGGCCACATTGCTTTCTACCGTCCATGAAAAAGAGCCTCCTCAGCAGCCCGACGAAGTCCATAAAGACCCTCAAGATTATGCTCGGAGGGATGTCGAGTTTTATCCCCCGATCCCCGAAGGGCCGGCACCAGGCACGTTGCCTCAACCCAACATCGCAAGCATCGCCAATAGTTTTGTCCATGGAAGGGCCGCCCCCGGCAACTGAAGAAAGGAGGAAGCTCGATCTCCTTGAGGAAAGATTGAGGGCTGTGGAAGGATTTGGGGACTATCCGTTTGCAGACATGACGGATCTTTGCTTAGTACCCGATGTTGTTATTCCCCCGAAGTTCAAAGTGCCGGACTTCGACAAGTATAAAGGGACGACTTGTCCCAAAAACCATCTCAAAATGTACTGCCGTAAGATGGGCGCTCATTCTAAAGATGAAAAGCTGTTGATACACTTCTTTCAGGATAGCTTGGCCGGAGCTGCGGTAGTGTGGTACACTAATTTGGAAGCTTCCCGTATCCGTACTTGGAAGGATCTGATTACCGCCTTCCTAAGGCAGTATCAGTACAATTCTGATATGGCTCCTGACCGTACTCAACTGCAGAATATGTTTAAGAAAGAGGGTGAAACCTTTAAAGAATATGCGCAGCGATGGAGGGATTTGGCGGCACAAGTAGCTCCTCCCATGGTTGAGAGAGAGATGATCACCATGATGGTAGACACTCTGCCAGTGTTCTACTATGAGAAGCTAGTGGGTTACATGCCGTCCAGCTTTGCGGATCTGGTGTTTGCCGGGGAAAGAATCGAGGTTGGATTGAAGAGAGGAAAGTTTGATTACGTTTCCTCCACAAACGTGAACGCCAAAAGAATCGGGGCAACAGGGGCAAAAAGGAAGGAAGGAGATGCCCATGCCGTCTCTTCAACACCCGCGTGGGTCAAACCCCAGCAAACACCTCATGGTACCCATCAGTACGCGCAACATCACCCAAGCTTCTCGGCTCATGCTGGGAACGCCTCTAGTTCAACACCCGTGCAGCCTAAGGCACCCACCCAGAGGGAAGCTCCCCAAGTTCCAACTCCGAACACGACTCGACCGGCCGGTAATTCCAACACGACAAGGAACTTCCCTCCGAGGCCATTGCCGGAATTCACCCCGCTCCCAATGACGTACGAAGATCTTCTACCATCCCTCATCGCCAATCATTTGGCCGTGGTAACTCCCGGAAGGGTCCTCGAACCCCCTTTCCCGAAGTGGTATGACCCTAATGCAACTTGCAAGTACCATGGGGGTGTCCCGGGGCATTCCGTCGAAAAATGCTTGGCCCTTAAATACAAGGTCCAACATTTAATGGATGCCGGATGGCTGACTTTCCAAGAGGATCGGCCCAATGTGAGGACCAACCCGCTCGCCAATCATGGAGGGGGAGCAGTTAATGCAGTTGAATCCGATAGGCCGCACAGGTCTAAACCTTTAAGGGATGTGGCAACCCCTAGGAGGTTTATCTTTGAGGCCCTACAAAAGGGAGGTGTAATTCCCCATAGTGGGTGTAAGGAGGATTCCTGTTGCTACATTCCGGCGAGATGCATGACATGGAGACGTGTTTGGAAGTAGAGGAATTGTTACAGCGGATGATAGACCAAGGTCGACTAGAAGTCGGCATTGAAGGAAAAGAAGAGCAGCATATATGCATGCAATCTACGGAGGGGAGCGGTGTTGCGAAGCCCAAACCCTTGGTGATATACTTCACTAAAAGTGCAGCCTCGCAAAAGCCCGGGCACCCCTTAATGGCCAAACCTGTTCCTTTCCCGTACCAAAATAGTCACGCGGTCCCGTGGAGATATACACCTCCGGGGAAGAAGGAAGAAGAAGTCACTGACGTCAGCTCGCTGTCAGCTAAAGTAACAAATATCACGGGGCTGAGTGGTGTGACCCGTAGTGGTCGTGTGTTCGCACCTCCGGACCTACCAGTCCAACCCGCCGACGTCAAAGGAAAAGGAAAAGTGGTGGAGGAACAAGATGGCGAAGCACCCCACGCTTCGAATAAAGATATTCCAGCAAAGGGGCCCCCAGAGAAAAAGGATGGTAGAAAGGAGGTGTCGCTAGAGGAAGCCAGCGAGTTCCTTCGCATAATTCAGCAGAGCGAATTCAAGGTTATCGAACAGCTCAACAAAACCCCGGCTAGGGTCTCGCTGCTGGAGTTACTATGAGCTCCGAGCCTCATCGGGCTCTGCTAGTAAAAGTGCTGAACGAGGCTCATGTGGCCCAGGATATCTCGGTAGAAGGTTTCGGAGGGCTGGTCAACAATATCACTGCCAACAACTATCTTGCCTTCACCGAAGAAGAAATCCCCGCCGAGGGGAGAGGCATAATAAGGCTTTACACGTATCAGTCAAGTGTATGGACCATATCGTAGCCAAGGTGCTCATCGATAATGGTTCCAGTTTAAACGTGATGCCTAAGAGCACTTTGGAGAAGTTACCATTCAATGTTTCCCACTTAAAACCAAGTTCAATGGTGGTTCGGGCCTTCGATGGCACTCGCCGAGAGGTTAGGGGAGAGATCGATCTCCCAGTACAAATAGGCCCTCACACCTGTCAAGTCACTTTCCAAATAATGGATATTAATCCCCCCTACAGCTGCCTGTTGGGGCGTCCGTGGATCCACTCAGTGGGAGTCGTGCCTTCTACGCTCCACCAAAAGCTGAAATTCGTAGTAGAGGGGCACTTGGTCATCGTGTCAGGCGAGGAAGATATCTTGGTAAGCTGCCCATCCTCCATGCCTTATGTGGAAGCCGCAGAAGAATCGTTAGAAACTGCTTTCCAGTCTTTTGAGGTGGTCAGCATTTCCTCCGTGGACTCCCTCTTTGGGCAGCCTAGTCTGTCCGATGCAGCGGTAATGATGGCCCGAGTTATGTTGGGGAACGGTTATGAGCCCGGGATGGGTTTAGGAAAAAACAACGGCGGCATAACTAGACTGATAAATACCCAAGGTAATCGTGGGAAGTATGGTTTAGGCTATAAGCCCACTCAAGCAGACATTAAAAGGAGCATCGCGGGAAGGAAGAACAATGGTCAAAGTTCGCGTTGGAGACAAGAAGGTGAAGGAAGCCCGCCCTGCCACATAAGTAGAAGCTTTATAAGCGCGGGTTCGGGAGACAAAGGTCAAGCGTTCGCGATATGCGAAGATGATATTCCGAGTACTTTGGATTTGGTACGACCATGCCCTCCTGATTTCCAGCTGGGAAATTGGCGAGTGGAGGAACGCCCCGGCATTTGCGCAACAAGCATAATGTAAACCTTTACGGTTTTAAAAGCTCTATAGTTGGGCCTAGGCTTTAGAGTTTTTCCTTTTGTTAAGGCTTTGTGTCTTTTGTTTTTGAATTTATAATACAAGGATCTTGCTTCATCTGTTCCTGGTCTCTACCCATTCTCATTCATTGGCATGTTTACTTCTTTTTCTGAAACGGCAGATCCGATGACGAGTCCCCCGAAGGTACTAATACCTGGGACCCGTCTATCGACTTCGAGCAAGAGATGAATCAAACGGAAGATGAAGGAGATGAGGATGTGGGACTTCCTTCGGAACTAGAAAGAATGGTCGCCCATGAGGACCAAGAAATGGGGCCTCATCAAGAAGAAACAGAGCTAGTAGACTTAGGAATTGGCAGTGGAAAGAGGGAAGTAAAGATAGGTACAGGCATTACCGCACCTATCCGTGAAGAATTAATAATCCTGCTAAAAGACTACCAAGACATCTTTGCTTGGTCATACCAAGATATGCCCGGTTTGAGTTCTGACATTGTGCAGCACCGATTACCTCTAAATCCCGGGTGTTCCCCGGTAAAACAGAAACTAAGGAGGATGAAGCCCGAAACATCCTTGAAGATAAAGAAGAAGTGAAGAAGCAATTTGACGCTGGATTTCTGGCCGTTGCTCGGTATCCAGAATGGGTGGCCAACATCGTACCAGTTCCTAAAAAAGATGGGAAAGTACGAATGTGTGTAGATTATCGGGACCTGAATCGGGCCAGTCCCAAGGACAATTTTCCTTTACCACACATCGATATCCTCGTAGATAACACGGCCAATTTCGCTTTATTTTCCTTCATGGACGGTTTCTCTGGTTACAATCAGATAAAGATGGCGCCCGAGGATATGGAAAAGACTACTTTCGTCACCCTGTGGGGAACGTTCTGTTACAAGGTGATGTCCTTTGGACTCAAGAATGCCGGGGCAACTTATCAACGGGCCATGGTAGCTTTGTTCCATGATATGATGCATCAAGAAATCGAGGTCTACGTGGACGACATAATTGCTAAATCTAAATCCGAGGAAGAACACCTTGTCAACCTGCGGAAATTGTTCGAAAGGCTTAAGAAATACCAATTAAGGTTGAACCCCGCTAAGTGTACCTTTGGGGTCAAATCAGGGAAATTGCTTGGTTTCGTTGTAAGCCAGAAAGGGATAGAGGTAGACCCCAAAAAAGTGAAGGCTATCCTTGAGATGCCGGAACCCCGTACAGAGAGGCAAGTCCGAGGGTTCCTGGGGCGCGTGAATTATATTGCCAGATTCATATCGCAGCTCACCGCCATTTGTGAGCCGTTGTTTAAACTCTTGCGCAAAAACCAAACTGATCGGTGGAATGAGGATTGCCAAGAGGCTTTTGGAAGGATCAAAAAGTGCTTAATGAGTCCTCCCGTGCTTATGCCACCAGTACCGGGAAGGCCTCTCATTTTGTACATGACAATCTTGGACGAATCAATGGGGTGTATGCTGGGGCAACATGACGAATCCGGGAAGAAAGAGCGCGCTGTTTACTACCTAAGTAAGAAGTTCACGACCTGTGAGATGAATTACTCCTTGCTCGAAAGAACGTGTTGTGCTTTAGTATGGGCGTCCCATCGCTTAAGGCAGTACATGCTGAGCCATACTACCTGGTTGATATCCAAAATGGACCCGGTCAAGTACATCTTTGAAAAGCCAGCTCTCACAGGACGAATCGCCCGGTGGCAAGTCTTGCTATCTGAGTTTGATATAGTCTACGTCACCCAAAAGGCGATAAAAGGAAGCGCTTTGGCAGATTATTTGGCTCAACAGCCTCTTAACGACTACCAGCCCATGCATCCGGAATTCCCGGATGAGGACATCATGGCCTTGTTCGAGGAAAAGTTGGACGAAGATCGGGACAAATGGACTGTATGGTTTGACGGAGCGTCAAACATTCTAGGTCATGGCATTGGGGCAGTGTTGATCTCTCCGGACAATCAATGTGTACCTTTCACAGCCAGGCTAGGATTCGACTGCACCAACAACATGGCCGAATATGAAGCATGTGCCCTAGCCGTCCAGGCAGCAATTGACTCCAATGTCAAACTACTCAAGGTGTACGGCGACTCAGCGTTGGTAATCCATCAGCTGAGAGGGGAATGGGAAACTAGAGATCCCAAGCTGATACCCTACAAAGCCTACATCAAGGAATTGGCTAAAACTTTCGATGAGATCTCCTTCCATCATGTTCCCCGCGAGGAAAATCAAATGGCGGATGCACTTGCTACGTTGGCATCTATGTTCCAGCTAACACCGCACGGGGACCTACCCTACATTGAATTTCAGTGTCGTGGCAAACCCGCACATTGTTGCCAAGTGGAAGAGGAACGGGACGGAAAGCCTTGGTATTACGACATCAAGCAATATGTCGTAAGCAAAGAATACCCGCCAGAGATTGCCGACAACGATAAAAGGACATTGAGGAGGTTGGCAGCCAGTTTCTTCATGAGCGGAGGCACACTGTATAAGAGAAATCACGACATGACACTCCTGCGATGTGTGGATGCCAAGGAGGCAAATCACATGATCGAGGAAGTCCATGAGGGCTCGTTTGGAACACACGCCAACGGGCATGCTATGGCCAGGAAGATCTTAAGAGCAGGTTATTACTGGCTTACCATGGAAAGTGATTGTTGTGTCCATGTGAAGAAGTGCCACAAATGTCAAGCATTCGCGGATAATGTCAATGCCCCACCGCATCCTCTGAATGTCATGTCCGCCCCTTGGCCTTTCTCCATGTGGGGAATAGATGTCATCGGGGCCATTGAGCCCAAGGCCTCGAATGGCCATCGCTTCATCCTCGTAGCAATAGATTATTTCACCAAGTGGGTCGAGGCGGCTTCATATACCAATGTCACGAGGAATGTGGTGGTCAGGTTCATTAAGAAGGAGATCATCTGCCGATATGGTTTGCCAAGGAAGATTATCACGGACAACGGCACCAACCTGAATAACAAGATGATGGGGGAAATGTGCGAGGAGTTTAAAATCCAGCATCACAATTCCACACCCTACCGGCCAAAGATGAATGGAGCCGTGGAAGCAGCCAATAAGAATATCAAAAAGATTATCCAAAAGATGACCGTGTCATACAAGGATTGGCACGAGATGCTCCCATTCGCGTTACACGGTTACCGGACTTCAGTGCGAACGTCAACTGGGGCAACGCCGTTCTCATTAGTATATGGGATGGAGGCGGTGTTACCGTTCGAGGTAGAAGTCCCGTCATTGAGGATCTTGGCAGAATCCGGATTAAAGGAATCAGAGTGGGCTCAAACACGCTACGATCAGCTCAACCTCATTGAGGGTAAGCGCTTAACGGCCATGAGTCATGGGCGTTTATACCAGCAAAGAATGAAGAGTGCATTCGACAAGAAAGTACGCTTACGCAAGTTCCATGAGGGAGACCTTGTGCTAAAGAAAATGTCCCATGCTGTCAAGGACCATCGAGGGAAATGGGCCCCGAACTACGAAGGGCCTTTTGTTGTGAAGAGGGCTTTTTCCGGAGGAGCCCTGGTGCTTACCAACATGGATGGCGAAGAGCTACCTTCACCCGTGAACTCTGATGTCGTCAAACAATATTATGCTTAGAAGCTGGGGCAATTAATGATGTCGCTGCATGTTCTCTATCTTTATGCGTTTTCTAGATTTCCCCCCAGGGATTTCCGGTCCGTTGTATCTCTTGTTACGATCTTTCAAAGAAATGAACATGGATTTGAGGCTTTTAGTCCTCACGTTAGTTTCACACCTTGCATTAATTTGTGATCGCCTGAGCCCTTCCGCTCAGTTCATGGGATCCCCCAAGCGCTTAATTAGAATTGAACCTGAACCAACTTTCCCTAAATTTTCTGCGTTTGAAAACATTCATGCATACGCATACGCATACACATGTATATTGTTGTGGTAAAACAGGGGCAGGATCACCTTGGGCTACCTTCTGGAGTGGAGACAAAACATGAACGGCAGAAACCAATCAAGGTAGGGTAATGATGCGGTCAAGATTGGCCATACCTGGTTGTTTATTAATTGCAGGTACTTAAGGATGAACGCAAGCGGGGATGGGGTCACGACCGACCGATCGTTGCCCTTCTCTGTGCGAAACAAGCAGGGAATGTCGCTGCAAGGCAGCCCCGTATCCTTTCTATTTTGCAGCTTTCTTTTACTATTTGTTTGTTTTAAAAAGGAAAAGAGTAATAATAAGATAAGTAATCAACGCCTAATTCTAACCTAAGTAAGTTCAAGTAAGGCAAAATGCTAATCCATGAGAAGGGAGGGGACATGGTTAATGTTCCCCTCAAAAAAAAAAAAAAAAAAAGTGCAGGTTAGCTCGCCTGGGCGAGCCACCCCTGCACCAAATTATAAAAATGACGAAAGGGGGGGCGTTTTTACATTCAAAAACTTCTTTTCCCCCCTTTCAAAAGCCATACCCACGGGATTGACGAATTTGCAGCCCTAGGGTCATCCTTTTTCGCATTTTTTGATTCCGTTTTGCGCTTTTGTTCATCACCAACAAGTAAGTATTCCATCCCTAAGCTTTCTAGCTTTTCATTGGTGTATTTTGATCTCCTTTTTGTGCTCTAAATTGTGGGAGTGTGCTCAAATATATGGGGCAATTTTGATTTGTTTTCTTGCTTGATTAGGTTGAATTAGGGGTTGGTATGAGATGGCCCTAGGCCTATAATGCATTTTGAAACAATAGGACATGCCACATTGTCCCCGTTCTCTTGCTATTGATGCCTAAACGCGCGCCCACCAAGTGTTCGGTGAAATGCCTCAATGGCATTAGCGCGTGACTTTTGTAAGGAGACAACCCATGGGGTATTTTGGTTTGTGCATATTTTCTATTTTTTTGGAATATGTATTCATTCCCGAAAAAGGCTAGAGTAATTGCCCCACATATATCCTAGTCCTAGAAACTGAAATTTTATGCAAAAAAAAAAAAAAAAAAAAAAAAAAAAAAAAAAGCACAAAAGGAGGTGCATATTGGGTAAAGTTACCCTTTTTTGGCCAGCAATCAGCTATGGGCCACGCTACAATATTTTCCCTATGCCTAGATGGTTAGGAATCTTGCTCATCATAAATGTGTAGGTTTAGAATAGGTAGCAAAATACCTTTGGCAATTTACACTTTGGGTATGATAGCAAAATACTTGGATGTATGTACATATAATTTTTGGTAGTCAAAATGTCTCACAAAAAAATATACATAAATATGTTGCATGTTATGTAAAGAAGATACATTACCAAAAAATGTATACCTTTTAATTTGAATACAATTTTAGTCAGCAAAGGAAAATATACTTGAATTTGCATGCGGCTTTAGGTAGCAAAAACTTGAAAAGAGCATGAAATGTAGCACCTTATTGTGTAGATAGTCAAGATTCATCATGAAGTTTGTGTATGTATAGGTATTAGAAATACCAAGATGTGCACATGTGCAATTTTTGGTACCCCAAAATGCTTTGAGTATGCATGTATGTGAATTTAGCCAAGGAAATGTGTCTGATGTAAGTAACAAATACACCTTGGAAGTACGTGTAAATAATCTAGGTAACGAAGCTGCCTTGATTGTATATGGGTGCATTTTTTTCGGTTAATAGAATGTCTTGTGCAAGAGAACGTTTGTAAGGAAATATGCGCATAAGCTTGCTCTAAATTTACATTGATGTTTGTATTTATGGGAGGAGGTTATATGCCATTTTTGCTTTAAGAGTAACGCCAGTCCCACTGGTAAAACTAACTTTCCAAATGTTTGCCTTCGCAGGAATGGCCCCGAGGAAGCTTGCCTCAAAGAGGTCCAGGAAGGACAAGGCGGCCGAAGGAACTAGTTCCGCCCCGGAGTACGACAGTCACCGCTTTAGGAGCGTTGTACACCAGCAGCGCTTCGAAGCCATCAAGGGATGGTCGTTTCTCCGGGAGCGACGCGTCCAGCTAAAGACGTTAAAGAAGCGCTACTAGGAGGCAACCTAGTACCTTTTGAATCTATGCTTGTTATTTGATCACTTTTTATAGTAGGACGCACCTAGTTGCTCATGATCCTGGGGATTTAAATAAAACAAGCGCAAGCTCGGAAGGTAGTCATACCTCACAAAATATATATATGTATGTTTAGGTAGTGAAAATACCTTAGATATGCATGTATGTAAACAAAAAAATACTTCACAAAATATATATATGTATGTTTAGGTAGAGAGATACCTTAGATGTGCGTGTATGTAAACAAAAAAATACTTCACAAAATATATATTTGTATGTTTAGGTAGAGAGATACCTTGGATATGCATGTATATAGCAAAAATACCTCACAAAAATATGCACATGTTTAGGTAGCAAAATACCTCATGAAAAAAAAGGAGAAAAAAAAACAAACCAGAAAAAAAAATGAACAAATGAAAAAAAAAAGAAAAAAAGATGGAAAAAGAAAAATAAGTTGTCTAGCTGAAAAACCGACATGCTTTTGAAAAGAGTTGACTTCCAACTTTTCTTTGAAAAAAATTCACTGATCATAACTAGTTTTTGGAAAAATGTGTACACCTGAAGGGTGAATGCTATGAAATTTCCTCGGACGCCCGAAATGGACTCGGATGAATGCACAAATTGATAAAAGAACATATTTTGGAAACATTGGGTTGATTTAAAATAGAGGAAATGAATCCTGAGCCCTAGCATCACATGACCATAAAAATTTGACACTTGAGTGTCCACATAGGTGCATGCATGACCAGTTTTGCATAAAATTTCCAAATCATCATTTTTGCATTTGTGTCATGGAAATAATATGGGGCATCCCTTTTATCCTTGAGCCAAACCAAACCCTGACATGTATCATGTCTAGCCATTCTACAAGCCTTGAGCCAAAATCCTAACTCACCATAAACCTTGACCCGGGGTGAGGATGTCAATCCTTACCCTCGGAAGCAAAAGAGAGGAAAATTTCCAATCAAAGAAAAAGAGAAGGAAAATTTCCAATCAAAGAGAAAGCAAAAAAAAGAGGGAAGGAAAATTTCCAATCAAAGAGAAAGCAAAAAAAAAGAGGGAAGGAAAATTTCCAATCAAAGGAAAAAAGGAAGCAAGAAAATTCCCAATCAAAGAATGGGAGAAAGAAAAAAAAAGAGAAGAAGAAAGGGAAGAAAGTTCCCGATAAAAAAAAAAAAACAAAACAGAAGAAATATGCAGAAAGGTCTTTGGACCGGACAATATCTGAACAATACAGAATTGTCACCAAATGAACAAAAAGAAGGAAAGGAAACCACGACCTAAAATGGTCTTCTCCCTTTAATTACCAACCAAAATCCCGTGCGCTAGCGACCTTTTTTTTCTCGCCCCGCACTAAACAAAAAAAAACAGAAAAAAAAAAAAGCCAGGAAAATCAAAAGCCAAAAACACACAAAAGCCGAAAGAAGAAACCACCAAAAGAACCCATTCCCAAGGGAAGCCCTATTGATCCATGATCACGCATGTAATTTTTGATTTGATAGGAAATAATTTGCAAAGTCAAGTCATGACATATCTATGGTTCGGAATTAGGATGAAACACTTACCTGTGCGAGATTGATACACTTTGAGTGGATTTCTTCTATTTTTGTCGAACCCAGTGTTTCCTCTAAATGGTCATTTAGAAACGAAATGCTAACATCCAAAATCTCATTTATGGTTATGGGAGATTTCATCAGCAGACTCTCCTTCCCCGGTAGACGCATTGTTTTTCACTCAAAAAAGCATATGCTGCTCTAAATCAGTTGGAATATTTGTCTCTTTGCTAAAGCATGTTTGCATTTTAGTGGAGAAAACACCGAGACTTTTTCAAGTCTCACAAGTTATCCAGAACTACGTAGGTCTGAGTTCCTCATTGGAGGATACGTAGGAGCAAGAGCCTCGCTTTTGTCGACCATACCGCCTTTTGTTGCAATGACTCAAGAGCTGGTAGCCCGCGGAGACACCTTACGGTTATCCGCACCTCGTCATTCAGTGACCCCAAGTGTGATTGACGAGCAGAGGCCAATATGGTCATCTGCGCCCTTTCCAGAGATGTCAGCATTTTCCGATGGAGACTTTTCAAGTCTCACAAGTTATCCAGAACTACGTAGGTCTGAGTTCCTCATTGGAGGATACGTAGGAGCAAGAGCCTCGCTTTTGTCGACCACACCACCTTTTGTTGCCATGACCCAAGAGCTGGTAGCCCGCGGAGACACCTTACGGTTATCCGCACCTCGTCATTCAGTGACCCCAAGTGTGATTGATGAGCAGAGGCCAATGTGGTCATCTGCGCCTTTTCCGGAGATGTCAGCATTTTCCGATGGAGACTTTTCAAGTCTCACAAGTTACCCAGAACTACGTAGGTCTGAGTTCCTCATTGGAGGATACGTAGGAGCAAGAGCTTTGCTTTTGTCGGCCGCCCCATAATCTTTGTCATACTGACCCTGAGGTCATGTGACGTGCACCCTTGTATCATCCAGAGGCGGCGGGCCCGATGATACGCGGAGATACCTTACAGATATCCGCACCCTTTTGTCATCCAGAGGCGGCGGGCCCGATGACAAGCAGAGACCAAGTTTGGTCATTCTGCACCCTTGTATCATCCAGAGGCGGCGGGCCCGATGATACGCGGAGATACCTTACGGTTATCCGCACCCTTTTGTCATCCAGAGGCGGCGGGCCCGATGACAAGCAGAGACCAAGTTTGGTCATTCTGCACCCTTGTATCATCCAGAGGCGGCGGGCCCGATGATACGCGGAGATACCTTATGGTTATTCGCACCCTTTTGTCATCCAGAGGCGGCGGGCCCGATGACAAGCAGAGACCAAGTTTGGTCATTCTGCACCCTTGTATCATCCAGAGGCGGCGGGCCCGATGATACGCGGAGATACCTTACGGTTATTCGCACCCTTTTGTCATCCAGAGGCGGCGGGCCCGATGACAAGCAGAGACCAAGTTTGGTCATTCTGCACCCTTGTATCATCCAGAGGCGGCGGGCCCGATGATACGCGGAAATACCCGAGTGGTTATCCGTATAAACATTCTTTTGCTATCTGTAAGACAGAACGCTTGATAGCATGCAGAGACTGACATAGTCTTCTGCACCTTTTGTTCCTCCGGGAACAACAAGTCATTTACATGCGGAAATTTCATGGTCGCCCGCGACTCTCGTCAACCGAGAGGAGCCAAATTAGTGTCATACACTAATTTTCGGGGACCTTTGCTTGATGACATGCGACCATTCTTTGGTCCTTGTGAGGTGCTTGGCACCCATCATTAGGCAAATTGTGGAATTTTGGGAACAACAAGTCATTTGCATGTGGAGATTTTATGGTCACCCGCGACTCTCGCCAAATCGAGAGGAACGAAATTAGTGTCTTATCTTTACTTTCCTTTTATCTCCAATAAAAGACAAGTAAAGAGGGGCAACTGTCATACCCTAATTTCGTCCGGGGACCTTTGCTCGATGACGTGCGACCATTCTTTGGTCCTCGTGAGGTGCTTGGCACCCATCATTAGGCAATTTGTGAAATTCCAGGACATGCCGAAAAACCAAAAAAAATATTGATGCACAATCCGTAAGTTTCCGTGACACCGGAAATCAAATGGAAGCATCGTTGCATAATTAAGTGAGGTTCCGTAACATTCCGTAAGTCAAAAAGGGGATGATTATGTAATCCGCAAGGTTCCGTAACATTACGGAAAGAAAACAAGTATCGTTACGAAATTCGTAAGTTTCCGTAACTTTACGAAAAAAAGAATCACCAAAAAACAGCAGAGGGGGGTGTACTTAGTAAAAATGGGGGTGCAAATAGCACCCGGGCCCACTTGGGCCCTCCGGAATATTCCTCCAGAAGGCGGTTGCTTCTGGAGGAAGCAACCCTGCTCGCCTGGGCGAGCTGAGCTCGCCTGGGCGAGCTGGGCGGCAACCACCTCCCCTATTTTGCTATAAATAGGGGAAGAAGTGAAGAAGGAAGGGTTCAGCCCCTTAGGCACTTCTCTCTCTTTCGAATTTGCTTGGAAAAATTGTTTCCGTGAAGAAAATCTAAGCCGAGGCGCTTCCGAAACGTTTCTGTAACGTTTTCCGTGAGGAATCTCGCAAAGGTTTCAACCGTTCTTCGAGGTTCTTCATCGTTCTTCGATCTTCAACGGGTAAGTACCTCGAACCAAGCTTTTCGATTCATTCTATGTACCCGTAGTGGTCCACATTGTGTTTCGTGCATTTTTATTCTCGTTTTGTTTACTTTTTATACCCCCTGTTGACGTGCTTAAGCCATTTTACTTAAGTCATTTCTCGCTTAACTTAAAAACAAAATAAATTTCCACCGAACGTTTGAATTGTATTATCCATTAACTTCGGTTAAAATAAATTCCGACCGTTCGGTCGTGCCGTAACCACGTTGGAAATCAAAAAGAGGTAAAAAAATAATATAATAGTCAAAAAGACATCTTTTAGTAAAATAAAGCGGAAAATCAATCGGACGTTTTCTCTTTGGGATTTCTCATTCTTAATCGAATTGATTAATAACTAAAGTGAAACTAAAGGCTAAAATCAATTCGCCTAGTCAAGCTCGTCCACAAAAATAGGCTTTTGAAGTTTGTCATCTCAATTTCTCACTAAGTAAAATGGATCATTTTTAAGGTCCAACACCTTAAAATGATCACCACTTAAGTAAAAAAGAATCACTTGATAAAAAAAGAACTACGTAGGTCTGATTTTCTCATCCCAAATTGAGGAATACGTAGGAGCAAAGGGAAACACCCTTGTCGACCACAAAAAGAGAAAATATAAAAAGGGTATAAAGGATATAGAGACATAAAAAGGGAACATAAAAAATCAAAGTCATGTTTGCACATTCGATTAAAGGCTGCCGTCCCTTGGGGCGGACGTATGGGGTGCTAATACCTTCCCCGTGCGTAAATACAACTCCCGAACCTTTCACTTAAAAGTTCGTAGATCGCGTCTTTTCCGGTTTTTCCGACGTTTTCCTCAAATAAACGTTGGTGGCGACTCCGCGCGTATTCCTTTCGTGGAACACGCATCCCGCGAGTCACGCGTCGCCCTCCCGCCGAAGGGTAGGTTGCGACAATAGGTATACGATCAAGAAGGATACCATAGTCAGATAATTGTTGCTTCATCCATAAAATCTGTGCACAACAACTGCCGGCAGAAATATATTCCGCTTCAGCAATGGATAAAGCAACACTATTTTGTTCCTTACTATGCCATGAGACAAGAGCAGATCCAATGAATTGACAAGTTCCACTTGTGCTTTTTCTATCAGTTTTAGATCCGGAAAAGTCAGAATCAGAATATCCTATTAAGTTACATGTTGAGTTCTTAGGATACCATAATCCTAAATTTATTGTACCTAATAGATATCTCATGATTCTCTTAACTGCACTCAAATGTGATTGTTTGCGGTTGGATTGAAACCTAGCACACATGCATACACTAAACATAATATCAGGTCTACTAGCAGATAAATAGAGAAGAGATCCAATCATACCTCGATATTGTTTCATGTCTATAGATTGACCAAATTCATCTTTATCTAAGTAACAACTAGTGCTCATCGGTGTAGCCATGTGTTTTGCACTTTCCATCCCAAATCTTTTGATCAATTCCTTGCAGTACTTGGATTGATTGATGAATATACCTTCTTGAGTTTGCTTGATTTGTAATCCCAGGAAGTACTTTAGTTCTCCCATCATTGACATTTCAAATTCACTTTGCATATCAAGGGAAAACTCCTTGCACAATGAATCATTAGTAGATCCAAAAATTATATCATCAACATATATTTGAACCAACAAAATATCATTATGCTTTCTCTTTATGAACAATATGGTATCCACTTTTCCTCTAGAAAATTCTTTTTCTAGGAGAAAATTACTTAAACGTTCATACCACGCCCTAGGGGCTTGTTTCAAACCATAAAGAGCCTTTTGCAATTTATAAACATGATTTGGTTTATCCAGGATTTCAAAGCCTGGGGGTTGTTCAACATATACTTCTTCTTGAATTAAACCATTTAGAAAAGCACTTTTAACATCCATTTGATAGAGCTTAAAATTCATTATGGATGCATATGCTAAGAGCATTCTAATGGCTTCTAATCTTGCAACTGGAGCATATGTTTCTTCATAGTCTATTCCCTCTTCTTGATTATACCCTTTTGCTAATAACCTAGCCTTATTTCTAATAATTATGCCATGTTCATCTAATTTATTTCTAAAAACCCATTTTGTTCCTATGACTAGATAATTTTCAGGTTTTTCTACTAGTTTCCACACATTGTTTCTTTCAAATTGATTCAGTTCTTCTTGCATGGCAATGATCCAGTTATCATCTACTATGGCTTCTTTTATATTTTTAGGTTCAATCATACATACAAAAGCCATATTATTGCATAAATCTTTAAGAGAATGTCTAGTTGTTACCCCTTTTGATATATCACCAATAATGTTGTCGAGGGGATGATCTCTTGAGGCTTTCCATTCTCTTGGAAGTTCATTATTTGTTCTAACTCCATTATCTTGAGAATCTTCATTGCTTCCTTCATCTTTTTCTTTAGAGTCATTTCCATGAATATGTGTATCTTCTAAGGAATCTGAAATATCATCTAAAAAATCCTTCCTTGGAAGAATGGCATTAGACTCATCAAAGGAAACATGTATAGACTCTTCAATTGTCATTGTTCTTTTATTATATATTCTATAAGCTTTACTATGCAAAGAATATCCAAGGAAAATACCTTCATCTGACTTAGCATCAAATTTTCCTAAGTTATCTTTTCCATTATTCAATACAAAACATTTACAACCAAAGATATGGAGATGTGAGATGTTTGGTTTTTTGCCATTGAACAATTCATATGGAGTTTTGTTTAAAATTGGTCTTATTAAAGCCCTATTTAAAATTTAGCATGCAGTGTTAACGGCTTCAGCCCAAAAGTATTTTGGAAGAGGAGTATCATTTAATAAAGTTCTAGCAATCTCTTCCAAAGATCTATTTTTCCTTTCAACAACACCATTTTGTTGAGAGGTTCTTGGTGCAGAAAAGTTATGCTCAATCCCATGCTTATCACAAAATAATTCAAATTCTTTATTTTCAAACTCACCCCCATGATCACTCCTAATAGATATAATCTTGAGATTTTTCTTATTTTGAATGATTTTTGCAAGTTTTCTAAATGCTTGGAATGCATCATTCTTATGAGTGATAAAAAGAGCCCATGTGTATCTAGAATAATCATCAACTATAACAAGAGCATAGTAACTTCCTCCAAAACTCATGATTCTGGAAGGACCAAACAAATCCATATGTAGTAATTGTAAGGGTTGAGTAGTTGAAACAATGTTTTTAGATTTGAAAGAAACTCTAGTTTGTTTTCCCTTTTGACAAGCATCACATAGCCTATCTTTTTCAAATCTTAGTTTTGGCAAACCAACAACTAAATCTTTTGATATTAATCTATTTAAGTGTTCCATGTTTATATGTGCAATCCGTTTATGCCATAACCATGGATCATCATCTTTACTAAGAAAACATTGATTATTATCTAGTTTTTGACTTAAGTCTATCATGTAAACATTGTTGACTCTAAACCCTATATGCTTTATATTCGTATCATGTTTATGTTCAATGACACACTTTTGAGAATCAAATGATACCAGATAGCCTTTGTCACATAATTGACTCACACTAAGCAGACTATGTTTAAGACCTTCAACAAGTAGAACATTTTCAATGGAGGTTGAAGAATTTGTACCTATTTTTCCAACTCCAAGAATTCTACCTTTGTTGTTGTCACCATAAGTTACATGTCCGCTTTTCTTGGGAGAGATATGTGTGAATTTTGATTCGTCTCCCGTCATATGTTTTGAGCATCCGCTATCTATGTACCACTTTTTCCTCAAGGGTTCCTACAAAATCAAGTTTGTAACTTAGGTACCCAAACTTTATTGGGTCCTTGTGTGTTAGTATTAATAACAGATCCTTTTGGGACCCAAATCATTTTAATATTGTTACAATTTCTTCTAAAATAGCATGTAGATGTGCCATGCCCTTTTCTTCCACAGTAAAAACATGTGATAAAACTAGAATTATATTTTTGTGTGGAAGTATAGAAGTTTTTATGAAATTTTTGTTGCTTTTCAGATTTATATCCTAGACCAGCCTTATTGGAGACATGTCTTTGTTTTCCTAAAATGACATCTAAATTATTTTTACTATAAGAGAATTTTGCAAGTGAGTTTTTCAACTCTTTGATTTCTTTTTCATACTTTTCACAACAACTACAAGAATCTGACATTTTCTTGTCAGAAATAGTAGAGATATGAACTTTTTCATTTGGTTTAGAAATAGAGACTTCATTTCTAAGATGATCTAATTCTTTGTTTAATTTTAAAATTTCATTTTCTAAATTTGAAATAGTTTTCTTTGAAGATGAAACTAACTTTGCAAGTTTAATTGACTCTTTATGCAAATCAGCAAATGCATCTTGCAATTCATCAAAAGAAATAGATAAATTGTTTGAAGATGTTACCTCTTCATCACTTTCATAACTTTTTGCCATAAGGTAGAGGTTTATTTCTTCATTTTCTGAATCTTCAGAAGATTCCATATCGTTTTTATCCCATGTAATGTATGCTTTCTTCAATTTCTTTTCATTAATATTTTTCTTTTCAGACTTCTCCATCTTTTTCTTGAAGATGGGACAATCAACCCTCAGATGTCCAGATTGATTGCACTCAAAGCATTTTAGTGTAGAGGATGAAGTTTTTGTCCTTCTTTTAGGTTTAAAATTGGGTCGCTTTTGATTTCCTCTGACTCTCAGGAACTTGTTGAATCTTTTTACAAACAGACTGATATCTTCATCATTATCCAAGTCAATTGAATCTTCTTTATCACTGTCTTCTTGGATTACAGATGAGGCTTTAAGAGCGATTCCCTTCTTCTTCTTATCAGTTTCTTCATGCTGATTTAATCTTAGTAATTCCATTTCATGCTCCTGCAATTTTCCAAATAATGTAGCAAGAGACATACTAGATAGATCTTGAGATTCTGTGATGGCTGTTACCTTTGGTTGCCATTCTCTATTAAGACATCTTAAGACTTTATTTACTAGATCTTCATTTTGAAAAGTTTTTCCTAGAGATGCAAGATGATTAACTATGTGTGTGAACCTCTTTTGCATGTCTTGTATACTTTCATTTACATTCATCCTAAAAAGTTCATATTCACGAGTTAAAGTGTTTATCCTAGATCTTTTAACATCTGTTGTGCCTTCATGTGTTACTTGTAGTGTATCCCACATATCCTTAGCACTTTTACAATTTGAAACCCTAAAGTATTCATCTATTCCTAAGGCAGATGTAATAATATTTTTGGCCTTTAAATTATATTGTACTAATCTTCTTTCTTCCTCAGTCCAATCTGCTCTAGGTTTTTCTATTGTTGCACTTCCGGCTATTATAGAGGGAACATAAGGTCCTTGTTCTATGGCTTCCCAAATTTTTAAATCTATTGCCTCTATAAAGATTTGCATGCGGGTTTTCCAGTAGTGGTAACCCACTCCATTAAAGATGGGAGGTCTGTTTATAGAATTTCCCTCGGGAAACAAGTAGTTTGATGAGGCCATAATTCTTGAAGCTTCTAAACCTTATACAAGAATGAAGCTCTGATACCACTTGTTCAACAAGTGGCCTCAGATATCTTAAGAAGGGGAGGTTGAATTAAGATATCACAAACTATTTCCCCAATTAAAAATTCTATTTAACTTTTTATTCAAGTTATAAATTCCCTTAATAATGAATTTCTTAAATAATGATTCAAATAGAACAATCTGAATATGAATATAAAACAATAATAAATAAAGGAGTTTAAGGGAAGAGAAAGTGCAAACTCAGATTTATACTGGTTCGGCTACACCTTTGTGCCTACGTCCAGTCCCCAAGCAACCCGCTTGAGAGTTCCACTATCTTGTAAATTCCTTTTACAAGTTCTAAACACACAAGGACAACCCTTCCTTTGTGTTTAGAATTCTTTCACAATAAGAGACCCTCGGTCTCTTAATCCCTTTTCAGAATGAAGAAGAAGAGAAGAAGAAATCTCTCTTGAAAGAGATAGATTGAACAATTTGAGCACTCAAATAATTCCTTATTGAATCACAAGAGTTTTGGCCAAGGAATTTGTAAGAGGATAAAACGATTTTGCTTTTTAAGAGGATAAGACCTTTTTGTTCTGAAAAACTCTTAGCAAATTCGTGTCTCAAGTCACATATATATAGGCCTTTGATAGCCATTCAAGAACCACACAAAAAGATGTGACTGTTGAGAATATTTTCTGAAAATCTGCTCTGGTAATCGATTACAGTATATATGTAATGGATTACAATCTTTAAAATTTGAATTAAAATGTTCAAAAACTGCTGGTAATCGATAACCATATATGTGTAATCGATTACACAGTGCAAATTTTGAATTCAAATTTTAATAGCTGTTGTAAATTAGTTTTGGCCACTGGTAATCGATTACATCCTCTGGTAATCGATTACCAGAGAGTAAATTTGTTGAAAAAGACATTTTAACTTAAAAATTCTTGGCCAAACTTTTTGCTACTTCAATTGGAATTCCCTTCCAATTTAATATACCCTTTCTAAGACTCTATAGACTGTCTTGATCATCCATCTTGAATATCTTTAATTTCTTTGTCTTGAATAAAGCTTTGAGACGCATGTGATCTTTTGGCATCATCAAAACATCGGCTTGATCCTTTGTCTACAGAAGAAAGAGATGAGTGGAACTGGAACATTCTTCTACAAAGAACCACTTCTTGTTCTGTCACTCTCTACTGCCAAAAAAATCAAAGCAACAATGAAGCTTTGAAAGAAGAAAGAAGACGACGTCATTTCCGATAACCGCTTCAAGCTCCACAATGGAATAGAGGTCTCTACTCTCTCTCTCTCTCTCTTTGTTTTTTGGTTTCCTTCTTCGATTCTATCATTATTTGGCATTTTCAGGTTTTTGAAGAAAAAGAGTACCTCGTATGCGTTGAGCGCAAGAACGATGTTCAGGATTTCGGCATCAAAGAGTCTCTGAGCGAATTGTCGCAGTTAGCTGACACTGCTTGTCAGAATGAAGGACTTATGAAGCCATGGAGTTTCTCACTGGCTGGTGTTGAGAAAGGGAAATTAAAGGGTAAGAATTGTGATTTTTACTAATTTTTTCCTATATAAATTTTATTGATTTTGTGATTTTTTTTACTAATTTTAATAATTTTTTTAGAATCAATACTATTTATTATCCCATAGTCAAAATTAATGTGGGGAAGTGAAGATATTTTTAGTAAAATTGTTAGAAAAAAATTATATGTGCTAGAATAGAATTTGGAGTCTGATCGTGTCTAAGTATACTTTTGCTAAGCATTATATATATTTGGTTGACCACATAGTCATACCTACAATTTTTAACGTAACAATTTCTAAATTTCTAATTTATTAGATTAAAATAGCAATTTCGGTATGTATATATATTGGCTATATTTACATATTCGTTTATTACATTTGACTTGATAGTTCAAGTTCAATATTTAAATAAAACCTTCTTTAGTTGCATTGAATTTGGTTATCGGAATGTTATGCAGAAGAGTCAACAAAGATGGGAACCACTGCGCAAGTTCAGATTAGCAGCAACCTCTTCAGGTTAGCAACTTCTATTGGTGAAATCCTCTTTGGCATATTTATATTCTTTCTTTGTTTATGGTAATTTTGATCAGGTTAACTTGGAATTTTCATGCTATTTTGTTTATGAGAAAATAGTTAAAAGTAAAGGATTGTCAACCGTATGCAGTGAATTACTGAAAGGTTGTAGTATGATTTTGTAGAATTATGGACTAGATGACTAGTCATCATTTTTATAGTTGGCTAGTAATTAGGACAGTGAAAGGTTGTGGTTGAGTTTGTCAATATTAGGTGAGAACCATTTTGATTGATTATTTAATATAAATGTGTCCTGGGATGGGATTTATCTGCAATCCTCTTTATGCTTTTGTAATATCACCCTTTGATCAATGTACATTAGTTTTAGGCTTATAGAAATGATCACCATCGATTGTGGCTTTTTCTTGATTTTTTCCGTGTGATTTGTTGCCAAATAATCAGGTAGAACCACCTTCATTTATCTTTAACCTCACCTATGCTTGTTTAATATGAGAAAAGATAACTCAAATTATCCCCATCTGGACATGCCAATACATGCTATAAATGTCATTGAAAACCTAAGGTATTTGACTGCTACTCTGATAGTAGTGAAGGTATAGCTCTTCATTTATGAATTCAAATAACAATGAACCTTGGTTTGGAGCTAAAACACCAAACCAAAACCTTGGTTCTGGTTTAGTTTTAAATTTTTGAGGAATGATAGCTCAAGTTGGTTCTGGTTTAGTTTTAAATTTTTTAGGAATGATAGCTCAAGTTGGTTCGAGTTTTAGCTTGAAGCCAAAAAATTAGTTTCCTTAGAATAGGCCTAACTCACAAAAAGATCCCCAGTGGAGTCGCCAACTGTCGCAACATGCCCTTTTGCGGGCGAGCGAAGGCGAGGCTCGCGGGTGCGCTTTCCAAAGGAGGAAAGGTGCGCGGAGTCGCCACCAACGTTTATTTGTGGAAAACGTCGTAAAAACCGAAGGAAACCGGTCAAAATGAAAATTCTAAGTTCGGGAGTTGTATTTACGTTTGAGGAAGGTATTAGCACCTCTCACGTTTGTCTCAAAGGACAACAGCCTATTTTTTAGAATTGTGGAAATTGTGTTACCTTAACTTTTATTTCTTTTTATTTTTTGAGGTCGACAAAAGCGGGGCTTTTGCTCCTACGTACCCTCCGTCAAAGAGGAAATCAGACCTACGTAGTTCTTCCTTAAGAGTGAATTAAGTGATTCTTTTTTACTTGAAAAGTGACCATTTTAAGGCGTTGGACCTTAGAAATGATCCATTTACTTGGTAAGGAAAACTGAAATGATAAACTTTCAAACCCTATTTTTTTGTGGACGAGCTTGACTAGGCGAGTTAGTTTTAGCCTTAGTTTCACTTTAGTTATTAGTCAATTCAATTAAGAATGAGAAATCTCAAAGAGAAAACGTCCGATTGATTTTTTTCGCTTCATTTTACTAACAGATATTTTTTATTATTATATTATTATTTTACCTCTTTTTTTATTTCCAACGTGGTTACGGCACGACCGAATGGTCAGAATTCATTTTAACAGAAATTAACGGATGATACAATTCAAATGATCGGTGGAAATTTATTTTATTTTTAGATTAGGCGAGAAACGACTTAAATAAATGACTGAAGCACGTAAAAAGGGGTACGGAAAGTAAATGAAAACGAGAATAAAAATACATAAAATGAAATGTGGACCACCACGGGTACATAGAATGAATTGAAAAGCTCGATTTGAGGTACTTACCCGTTGAAGACTGAAGAAAACGAAGAACGAACGATGAATGTTGAAGAACGGTCGAAAATCTTCGCGTAATTACTCACGGAAATGTTACGGAAACATTACGGAAGTGCCTCGGCTTGGATTTTCTTCACAGAAACAATTTTCCTCAACAATTTCGAGAGAATCAGAAGTGCCAAGAAGGCTGAACCCCTTCTCCCTTCACTCTTCCCCCTATTTATAGCAAAATAGGGGAGGAGCTTGCCACCTAGCTCGCCCAAGCGAGCTCAGCTCGCCCAGGCGAGCAAGGTTGCTTCCTCCAGAAGCAACAGCCTTCTGGAGGAAGAATCTGGAAGGCCCAAGTGGGCCTGATTGCTATTTGTACCCCCTTTTTACTAAATGCACCCCCCTTTACTTTTTTGGTAATTCTTTTTCCGTAACGTTACGAAATTTTATGAATTTCGCAACGATACTTATTTTCCTTCCGCAAGATTACGAATCCTTACGGATTATGTATTTACTCTTTTTTAGCTTTCGAAGAAGTTACGGAAACTCACGGATTGCGCAAAGACACCTCTTTTGATTTCCGCCATATTACGGAATTTCACATATCGCAATAGCTTGCTTCCCTTTGATTTCCGACACGTCTCGGGACTTCATTTATTGTGCAAAAAAGGACGCCAAGTATCTCAAAGCGACTAACCAAAGGTTGCATGTCATCAAGTAATAATCCCCGAACGAAATTAGGGTATGACAGCATGGATCACAAATTTCAGCAGAAAAAACTCAATAAATGGAATCAAAAGGGTTAAGAAATATCATAATAGAAGAGATAAGAATAAAAAGGTTCCAATCCAAGAACCAAGAGATAACTCTCACTCACCACAAAGGCTAATCTCAAGTTTCATCCAATTGTTACACCGGCACTGTAGAATTAACGAAAAAAAAATGGATCTTACTTTATTGAAGAACTGAATTCCAGACTAGACTCGGTGTAAACTGGACACAGTGCAAATGAAATTCATACAGAAATTCAAGAGACTTTTCAGTCTCACCAACAATCTCAGCTAGCCCCCTTTTCCCTAACTGTTAGAATACAACAATAAGACTAAATGATTAACAACTTCTCTAACTAATTATTGGGCCAGTTTGGGATCTCTCAGTTGTGGCCCATCCCATTTTCTTCTAATATAGACCTACTTAATCATTGACTTCATTGGCATGGATCACAAATTTCATCATAAAAAACTCAATAAATGGAATCAAAAGGGTTAAGAAATATCATAACAGAAGAAATTAGAATAAAAAGGTTCCAATCCAAGAACCAAGAGATAACTCTCACTTACCACAAAGGCTAATCTCAAATTTCATCCAATTGTTACACTGGCACTGTAGAATTAACGAAAAAAATGGATCTTACTTTATTGAAGAACTGAATTCCAGACTAGAGTCGGTGTAAATTGGGCACAGTGCAAATGAAATTCATACAGAAATTCAAGAGACTCTAGACTCTTCTGCCTCACCAACAATCTCAGCTAGCCCCGTTTTCCCTAACTGTTAGAATACAACAATAAGACTAAATGATTAACAACTTCTCTAACTAATTATTGGGCCAGTTTGGGATCTCTCAGTTGTGGCCCATCCCATTTTCTTCTAATATAGACCTACTTAATCATTGACTTCATTGGCATGGATCACAAATTTCAGCATCAAAAAATCAATAAATGGACTCAAAAGGGTTAAGAAATATCATAATAGAAGAGATAAGAATAAAAAGGTTCCAATCCAAGAACCAAGAGAGAACTCTCACAAAATGTTTAGAGCATCATATTTATATTCCTAACTAAAAAGGTCCATTTGGCACAAGTGCCCAACAAGCTAAACAACTGCTAACTAATAAAACTAAGAAGTCAATTACAAAGTTCCAATAAAAGGACCAATTAAACCAACAAAAAATTACACATACATAATAGGCCCTTTGTAGCTTCCTAGTCCTCTATCAATTGTTGTTGTCATAGCTACTACAAAACCCATTATGCAACATACAGCATATATATATATCAAATATTTTGAAGTAAAAATGTAATTGAAGGAAATGCATAAGGGTTCTCTCTCAACTTAAGAAAATGCCTCGACTTATAATTGGAGGACAATGTCATTTAGGATTATTTACAATTGAACAAACTAGAAGGAGACATGTAATAACATGAATAGAATACAAGTAACTAAGAAAAATTCAAGCAGCTGAAATTAACTTAATGATCCAAAAGGTATAAAATGCTTTGAAAGAGTTTGAAGTATGAACCAACAATAGCCTTTACAAAGAAGAAATACATATGGCCTACAATTTCCTTATATGTCTAACACTCGTAAAATTCTGCAAATTTACCAATGGCATCATACCCCCAATGTTTTGCCTTGTATACCCAAAACCATGTAGCGATGGAGACATTTTTCTATATTTTTTTCAAAAGAAAAAAAAAATCATACTAATAAGACACTACAGATTTGCATATCAGAAATGAATGCATCTATACTTTGTCATTTCCACACCAATTTTTTATGATGTTATGCATTTGACATAAAGCTAAAATAAACCTAATTGGGTGAACAAAACCAATAAAGAACCATTTGAGAACATAAGAAACTAAAATAATTAGGTAGCTAGAGAGTAAAACTGTCGAGGAACAATCACCATGTATGTCTATTGAGGGAAGAGTAAACACGTAAATTTTGGAGGGGTAGCGAGGGTGAGATAATCTCTAGAGGGTACACCGCATTTGCATGGCGGCACAAAAACCAATGAGGGCGGAGGAGAGACAGGAGGACGGGAGCTAAGATAATCTCTGGAGGGTAGGGTCTATGAGTAACTTGATGGGCGCAAGGATGTTTTTTAATCAAATTCCCATACCACGACGGTGGTTATCTACAAACGTTGTGGATTTCTCATTTCAGCGATGGTCAAAACTAGACTCGTTGTTGTAACATCCATACGAAGACGGGTTACTCACCACCATCGTCGTTTTTGATAACATAATTACAAATTTACCACCGCATATTATTCAATGATGGTTTCGTAGGACCGATGTAGAATGGTTTTTCTAGTAGTGCCTAATGCTAAAGATGGAAAATTTAAAGTAGTACTTTTAGACAATTACTGGATAAGAAATAGACAATTTAAAAGAGTGGTGTCTATTACCTCTTTCCAGACGTCTAGAACATTCTTTGACGTGTCCTTCTAGCCAACAACTTGAGAACCAATATCAAACTAAGCACAAGTATAGCAAGTTAATATTAATCCATGATCTAATGAACAAAACACAGTTTCTTCATTCAAGCAAAATCTACTTCAAATTTTGAAGTGAAGGGCCATAAAGCCACAAAAATCTTGTGATACCAATTATAAGGCCAAAGAGAGACAAGTTTCTGATATATATTCACTTCCTTTAATATATGAAATGATGCTAGGAGTTTTATGACAGAAAAAACCAGCAAACTATTAACCGACTCTAACAGTTAGTCCCTATGCTGAGTAAGGTTGCAAATTCACAAAAACTAGTGGAATAAAGTCATACTTGAAACAGTGAAAGCAAATGGACATATTGTGGCCAAATTTATGCTACACCCGAACATTGAACATACATTCTGCCACCACGGGCTATGGAATGCCCTGCAATGTGGCCACTATGGCCTCTATGGAAACCTCCACGACTACCAAAAGGCTGGTAGCCAAGATTTGATGGCCCTGAGTGAAGTGGTTAGGCAAAATGTGCATGAGGAAGATTGTAAGAGGATAATACACAGGCTGATAAGGAAGATTCTGAATGATATACCAATGCCATTGCCTCCTTTCTAAACTTTTCAAGATAAGCTTTGTGTGCAAGAAGCAAGATGTTGTAAGTATCATTGTATATCACAATTTTGTTGTAAATATAGCTTTAGTTAGTTATAATTAGCTGTCAAATTGTTATGACATATTTACAGTTAGTTAGTTACTATGCAGTTAGTTAGTTACTCTTTTTTTGTTTTGAATCCATTGTATATAAACCATTTCTTGTAGCACATTCACCAATGAATTTCAGTCTATTTTAATTCTTCACTTTAATATCTGACATGGTATCAGAAGTTACTCCTTCCGTGCCTATTGCTTCTTCTTGAAGCTTCTCTCTGTGTATTACTTTCTTCTTTACGATTGTTTTCTTCTATATCATTTCTTTCCTTCTCTCCTTGGTCATGGCTGCCATTGATGATTCTAACCCCTTAATTCTTCATTCATCCGATAATCTTGGCAGTGCTCTAGTTTTACACCCCCTCACAAGTGAAAACTACAATTCTTGGAAGAAAGGAATGCACAAGGCACTTCATTGGAAGATTCATTGGAAGAACAAATATGGGTTTTTCGATGGTTCAATTCCTTAACCTACTTTGGGTCACTCTACCCATGCTTTGTGGAATTGAAATGATAGTATTGTCTCATTCTGGCTCCTTAATTCGTTATCATAGGAGATGCAAGTGAGTATATTACATTGTTATTCTGCCAAAGCAATTGGGGATGATCTCAAAGAACATTTTGAACAACGTAATGGTCCTATGATTTTTCAGCTTAAGCATGAATTGATCACTCTGCATTAAAGGTCCATGTATGTTTCTTCCTTCTACTCCAAGTTTCATTCTCTCTAGGAGTCGCTATCAGAACTGAAACCATCACATAGTTGCACCTGTGGAGGAATTAAACCATAGTGCAATTTTGAGCAACTGGAGTATGCTATGTAGTTCTTGATGAGGCTGAACGAATCTTTCTCTACTATCAGAGGTCAAATTCTATCCATGGATCCCTTTCCCTCAGTTACTAAGGTTTTTTCCTTAATTGTTCAAGAAGAAAAGAAAAAAGAGGTTGTGCATCCACGTCTGGAACTTCTGCTAGTGAGGTTTCACATGCTTTTGCATTCAACAATTATTCTGATGCAAGAAATAATTCTGACAATCGCTCCAAAGACTCTTCCAAGAACCGCCCCTTGTGTGCTCATTGTGGTATGTTGGGTCATACTCAGGATCGTTGTTTCAAGTTGCATGGCTATCCTCCAAATTATAAGAAAAATGAATATTCCTCAGAGGTCAAGAAGTAATCTTCTTCGTCCTCTGAACCATCACACAAGGTTGCTCACCAAGTGTCTAATGATATGCCTCAATCACAACCCTCTTCTGTTGACTTGGGTTCCCAGTTTCAACTTATTGCTCAACAATATAGCCAACTGATGAATCTTTTAGAAAGTCATGCTACCAATGTTGTCATTCCTCACTATGTTTCTTCCTCAAGTGTTATGATTCTTTCTACTTCCACTTCCAATTTTCTTCATGATTGTTGGCTTTTAGATTATGGTGCAAGCATTCATATTACTTACTCTCTTCATCATTTTAGATCCTATCAGCTTGTTTCTGATAAAACTGGAACTCTGCCTAATAGTGACATTATACCCATTCTTGCCATTGGTTCAGTTTGCTTAACCAACACCTTAGTCTTGCATAATGTTGCTTACATTGCTAAATTCAAATTCAATTTAATTATAGTTAGTGCCCTACTAACTAATCCTAATTTGTCCATTTCTTTTTCCCAAAATGAATTTGATATTTAGGAGAAGCAAGCTTGCAAGAGGATTGGTAGTGGGGATCTCATCCAAGGCCTTTATGTCCTAGACCTTAAGGACACTGATTATTGCAAATTTACTTTTTCTGTTATCAATTCACACATAAATTCCACTCCTTGTAAAAATGCTCATATTTGGAAATCTAGGTTTGGTCATATATCAGACAAAGTTTTCAATCATTTGAATAATAAAATTGGTTTACAATTCTCTCCTAATTTTGCTTCTTCTAATTGTTCTGTTTGTCCACTTGCTAAATTAAGAAGATTATCCTTTCCTAACTCTAACAATTTATCGGATTTACCTTTTGATTTACTCCACTATGATATAGTAGGTCCCTATGCCCACCCTACATATGAGGGGAAGAGATTTTTCCTTACATTGGTAGATGGCTGCTCAAGATTCACTTGGCTATTTCTACTTAAACATAAATCTGAAGCTTCAATCTATGTGAAACAATTTTTCACCATGGTTCAGACTCAATTTGGTGTTTCCATCAAGTGCCTCATATCTAATAATGCTAAAGAGCTTGCTCTCACTCAATTTTTGGCTTCCATAGGCACTATTCATCAATTTTCCTATGTTGAGAGACCAGAACAAAATTTAGAGGTGGAAAGGAAGCATCAACATCTGCTCAATGTAGTTGGAGCTTTGTACTTCCAATCTAAAGTCCCTATATCATTTTGGGAAGATTTACCACTACAACCTTTCTCATCAACAGAACTCCTTCACCATTACTAAAACAAAACTCACCCTTCAACATTTTTTTCAAGAAGGAACCAGATTATCATGCCTTGAGGAGTTATGGTTGTTTGGAACTCACCCTTCTAGGTGGGTTAAATTTTGAAACTCGAGAATCAAGTCCACTTCCTCTTTGCCCATCATCTGGTATCACAGCAACAAAATATCAGAAACCCCTTCTTCCTTAAAAATATGGAAAGTAACAAAAAAATATCACACTTAGTAGTACCCAATCTAAGTGCAGAAACTTAACATTATTAACAACCTCCAATAGAACATGGCCTATCGCAATCGTGGCTCTAACCAACTTGGGCAATCTTTCAAACCTTGCTTTAGGACCACTAAAATAAAGATGGCTCACGAACAAGCACTTGAGATTCGAACTCCCACCAAGAAGCTTTGTCGTATCCCTACGCTCCAGTATAGATGATTGCAAATGCATGGTTGTTAGTAAGGGTAGATCAACAGATGAAAAATCGAACAAAAAAGGGTTCCTATTTAAGCCCTCAATAAGTTTGAGCACCATAAGGGTTTTGCAACTAAACAAGGTCGAGCATCTTAGTTAGAATAGTGAGACTCACATGATAAGTTAAGCGTTGGTTTGCAGTTTTTTAGGGCAACGAATGCACCTGCATGGAGATTAGGGTTTAAACGAAGGTTTAGTAGACATACCTGATAAGGAGGATGTAGATGCCATGTTCGAACGAGAAAGAGGATAGCTTTCGGCGGTGAAGAATCCAAGTCAATCTCGTGAGCAATGAACACTTGTGCCTCTACATCTTCACCGGCTTCGTGGGGATCTCCACGGTGATAGAGGCACGAACAGAGAGAGAGTGAGGAGGAGAATTTAGGGGTTTCTAAAATTGAGGGAGAAAGAGATTAAAAAGAAGATGAAAATAAGGAGTGAGAGAGAGCCCGTTCACATTCCCTGAAGACATTGTATTCTTGTATGCTACGTCGATTCTACAAGAACTGATGTCGTAATTCATTTTCAAAGATGATTTTCATAAAATCCTCTTTGAAAATTTCTAGTTATTTACAAAAATGTCACCACTTTACTTATGCAATCAGTTTTTGTAGAACCATCATAAAACTTGCATCGTAGAAGATCATTTTTGTGGTAGTGATTTTATCATTTTATAAAAATAAACTCTATTTTACTACCTATCAAATGAATAAATAAAACATTTTTTAATAACATATATTTATTTTATTTGCTTCTTTATTTATTTAATTCCAAAATCTTCATTATTTTTTTAAAACTCTTTATTTTTAAATATAATCCTTTTTAATTTATTTTACGAAAAAAATGGGGTGTTACAAAAGGTCGGGAAGAGACACATGGGGTTTGGAGTTAGGGAGTGGTCCTTGGAAAGGGTGTTAGGGTGGTACTTTAAGAGTTGAAGCTTGAGTTGCATTTGATATATTTTGTGTTGAAACAACAAGATCTATAAAATAGAAAGAAAGAAAAAAGGTGAAAGCTGGGTTGACCCATTTCCCCTCAGCTTGCAACTTTTGCAAATAACAAACAACAAATGAATAAAAGGAAATGAAATAACATTGGAGATAAAATAAACCCTAAAGAGCAATGTTTCCATAATAGACATTCTAGTTGTGAAGAGAGTGAGGATGAAAGAGAAGAGAACAAATGAGAAAGTGAAGACTAGAGTATAGAAAAAAAAAAGAGAGAGCAAGTACAAGAAGAGAAGGAAAGAGACCAAGGATAAGAGAGAATAGAGCAAGGATTAGAAAGAGAGAGATAGAGAACACAACTATCATGGAAGATGATGACAACAAAAGTAAGGCTAATAGTAGTGCATGTTTAGTAATCTAAAAAAAATTATGATGATGTATGCAAATATTAATGCAATTGGTAGTGACTCGCTACAAACAGTCAAAACTAATGGTCCCTTAAACTACATCTTCAATCGGTCCTCAAAGAATCCGTCTATTTATTATTCAGATGAATTAACTGGACCTCATATTAAAGAACCACACTTATTATTCAATAAATTAAAATGTTTTTAATGCATTGTTTGACTTTGTCAAACATAAATGCATTGTTTAGTTGAACACATATTTGGAAAGGGGAGTTGAACCTTAAAAGTAATCAAGCTCTAGTATTAAGTCTTAGTTTCAAAGTTGATCTAAAGAACTAAAACTTATGGAAGTGTCTTAGGATCTCAAGGTAGAAGCAAATGCCCTAATTATTGTGGTTATAAATGGTTAAAAATAATGGTTTGTCCACCAAAAATCAAATCTTTAACTGGTCCTCGAAGAATTCATCAATTTATTATTCAAAGCAATGAATCACACCATGTATTAAAGACTCGTTTTTATTATTTAAATAAATTAATCACACCTATTAAAGACTCACTTTTATTACTCAAATAAATTAGCGCGTCTTTAACGTATTGTTTGACTTTACCCTAAAAGAGTAAGATTACAGTAACACCCCTTGTGGTTTCTTGAAATTACATATAATACTCCTCATTTTTTACATCAACACTAAACCCTTTGTATGAAGAGCATTGCACTGAGACTCCTTACAAATTAAATTATCTCCTATTAAATGTTTACAAATGCTGAAACTGTGTACCCCTAGTAGGGGTTGTTGTAATAGTAAACAAAGTAAGAGAATTAGGTGTAATTTTTAAAAAGTTATCAAGAGGAGGTTTTGCTCTAATTTACTCAAACTAAAATGCAATTGTTTAGCTGAATGTGTATTTAGGAAGCGACCACAAAATTTAAGTGCCATTAATCATGAAAGAACCAAAGATCTAATTACGATGGTTATAAAAAATACATTGCTTAGTCAAAATACTTTTCTTGTTTAAATAAAGTTATACTACATAAACATAAAAAGAAAAAAAGATTTCAAAGTGAATATAAAGTAAAATAAGTCATTTAAATCATAGGAGAAAATTAATTATTAATATTCTACCATATTCATTGTTTGTTGAACATATAAATATAATATCAATTATCAATTTTCTCATTAACATATAAAATTGTTTTTCTTAATTTGTATGAAAAAACTTCAAGTGTCAAATATTTTGAAAGTGGAGAAAGCATCTTACAAGAAATGTGTTATAAGATGTGTCGACATCAATCATAATGACATATATTTCATTTGTATTATAATTACAAAATTACTTGAAAAATATTTATCAATAAAGTCATCATTGATAGGCAGATTTAAATTTACAATCTTGTAAGATATGATTTTAATCAACTGGATTAGTTTTTGTTTTCTATTATCAATCAGTATTATAAGCAATAATGATCCCAGATTAATGTTTTCCACCGATAAGAAATTTATGTTTCCTCAAACAAACATTAATTTTTCTATAAAAATACAAAAAACTAATAAAAAATTACCGAGGTAATTAGGATAAAGAATTAAGAGTCGCGAGGGTGAGGTAATTAGGATAAAGAATTAAGAGTCGCGAGGGTTGGGGGATCAGGGAGAAAATAGAGAAGCAGATAAAAAGTGTATGAAACTGAAACTATTATTTGAGAGAGAGAAAGAGAGTTTATTCAACACTTCTTGTTTGTTTCCTCTTCAGCGCTTCCTTATATGCTCAATCATCCACCACCCTTAGCTATCACAACTTTGAAGCAAGAATTCTTCTCATATTTCCAAAATGGAGTTTAAGCAACATGTGGAAACTGAGTTGAGGATGCCCGTAGCAACAGTGAGTCACGAGGACTTTGGAATACCGCCCTCAAGTCAAGGCGAAGAGGAGCCAGTAGCAGCAGCGATACCAGTGGTGATTCCAATGACCCCAACACCACCCACCATGTCTCAAAACAACAACAATGAGAAGTATCATGAGTGCCTCAAGAACCACACTGTCAAAATTGGCAGCCACACACTTGATGGATGCATCAAGTTCTTGCCATTGGGCAAGGAGGGAACCCTGGACGCGCTAAAATGCATCGTGTGCAACTACCACCGAAACTTCCATCGTAAGGAGACCCCCAATGACACCTACCCGGAGTCTTACCACCACCACCCGCCGTTGCCGTTCACAGCATACTATAGGGCACCGGTGGGCTACCCCCATGTGCAAGGGCAGCAATGCACCACACTGGCACTCCCCTCCAGGTCAAGGGGCAGTGGTGGGGCCCATTCCTCGAGGGAGGACATGGAGGCAATGTCAGACCCAACGAGTGGTGCCACTCCTCATGGTGGGTCCAACAAAGCACTTCAGGACTAGGTTCACCCAAGAGCAAAAGGAGAAGATGTTGGCCTTCGGAGAAAAGCTTGGTTGGAGGATTCAGAAGCACAATGAGAGTGTCGTGCAGGAGTTTTGTGCTCAAACTAGTGTCCAACCTCATGTGCTTAAGGTGTGGATGCACAACAACAAGCACACCTTGGGTAAGAAGTCCTATACAGAAAAAAAAAAAAAAATCAGCCCCATTAACTCTCTCTATATATATATATATGTTTCTCTATTTTAAGTTACCATAATAACAACCACCATTCTTGACTGGAAGCTCAACCTTGAAGCCAAAGAGATCGTGTTGTTGAAGTTCTGACAAAGCCTGCTAGAAATAAATATATTGCTTCCAAAGTGCAATTTAGAATTCTTAATTTGATTATTAATAGATAATATATTAACCTCCATTTGTCATCGCAATATATTCAAGACCAATATGTATTATTCTGAATTCTATTTGCGTGTAATTTTATTTTAAATTAATTATTTTATAATCTACCAAAATTAACATTATGCTATTTGTAATAATTGAATTTTAAAAATTAATATATATGTTTATGAGATATAAAGTAAGTTGGATAGTTAAAGAAAAAAGAGAAAAAAAATCACGAATTTAATTCAACCTAGTAACAAAAATTAAAATTTGATGAGAAACAATAATATATCTTTAAAGTCGATTTAAATTATTTTTATTTTCCTCTAATTAACATACCTTTAATTCATTTAATATGATTAATGCAATTTTAGTAATCAATACGCTGGATTGCCATTTTTTACATTATAGTGTTAGGCTTGATTTGAAATTTGTACTCTTCCATTAATATATTAATACATGTTAATTTATTTTATATGGTATGATTATAGCAATTAACTAAAAAAATGTTACTCCATAAAATAATAGACTTATTATTTTATTTTTTGTGAAGCATAAATACGCCTCTAATTGTTTCATTGTCATGCTCTCTTTACAATCCAAAATCAACACAACTGTTCAAGGTTGAGATAAATTTGTGCTTTAAGAATACAAGTACTTATGCACTAATCGTAATTTGTACTTTTGTTTCCAATCGACGCACTTTTATAACATGGTTTATTTTCATGTCATTTAACATTTTCCTCCAACGAACATTCAGTGTTTTGATATTTTGGCATTTTAATAGGATGTTCTAGACACATCATTAAAGAGTAACCTTCTGTTGCAATTGTAGATGCCAAAAGATTAAAAAAATGTTAGAATCTTTTCGAATGTATAATTTGCAAGAAAAAAAAAGAACTAATTACGTCAAATATGCATGAAAAATATCACAAGAATTAAATTTGAAAGATAAATTGAAAAAATACCTTTTTTTTATGTCTCACCTTAATGAGAAGAGAAAAACATAGGAAAGAGCCACCACAATTGATTGTTCATATCATGCAAGAAAAAAAATACTAAGATTGTAGAAAAAATAAATAAATGTGTATAAAAATATATTTAAATATTTCTTGACACATTTATTAACATATATTTAGTGAAATTAAATTAAATAATCAATAATATGTTAAAATTCAAAATAATATAAAATAATTAATCCTATAATTATAAAATATGAATTTAATACCTGTGCAAGACACAACACACTACGTTATATAGTAATAATAATAAAAGACTCTCATTCGGTTACTAAATTCTTATAAGATTAAATATGGAAGTCAAAAAAAAAAATTGTGATTGACTGTTTTGAACCAAATAACAAATATATGATCCTCATGGGAATAGAAATATAGGAAAACATGGTAAAAAAGGAAATTATAACATTTTCTGAAATCAGTAATAAGAAAAAAAAATACTTTTTAGAATACATTCTTGAGAATATAAGATGATTTTTGATGAAAAAAAAAAGTTCATAGGAGTATTAGAGTCATTGTTATGTTAGATTGTAAGTTTAATTGTAAAATTTGTCCTCCTATTTTGTCTATTTCACCAAATTTTTCTTATTTTTTAATTTATTATCTAAGTTCCCAAAACTGATTTTAATGCTTGAGGAAGGACAAAAATCATGGTTCTTGGAATGAGAAACACACTCCTTTATCACTATACCTAAATGTTCATTTAAATATTTGGTGCAAAATATATTATTAATATAGGTTTTATGTGAAAATAGTTTAAAATTCAAATTTTTTCTATTTTTTAATTTATAATATTTTTATAATCTCATATATTATCTTTTAAAATATAATATATAAGATTAAATTTTATTTTGACATAAATTAGAATATGTATATTTATATAATTTTTATTTTTATTATATATTATATTTATCTTTTAAAATGATGTTTGCGATTTAGTGAGAACATTTTTTTATTTATATTAAAATATTCATGTTATTTATTGTAATATAGATAAAAAATATCATCATTAAATCATATATATAAATATTTTAAAAAATAATAAAATACTATTCATTTGATTTGGTGTACATTTATTACTTAAGTTATTTAATTATATGAGATTATTAGTTAAAATTAGATTATGGACCCGTGTGATGTATGGAACAAAAATTTGTATGAATATAATTTTATATTTTGATGAAATAATATTTTTTTTATAAATTAAAATTTATAAAATGATATTACATCTAAAACCTAAAGTTTGTATTGTTCAATCTTTTATCTTATTAAAAAGTAACAATATGACACTAATAATATATCTTTAGAGGTGCAATACTCTTTTAGTTTTACATCTAACAACAACTTCAAACCCTATACTATATTCGCAACCTTGCTCCAATTGGCCCAAGCATTGATCACATTACCTAACATGGCATTTTTTTTTTTTGGTGAATTCACCATGGAAGTAATAAAAAAATGGTATTTTTCTAATGAAAATACAATTAAAATCAAATGCTTAATTAAGCTGCAAAATAACTACCATAAGACCATCAATTTCATTTTTGGTAAGATAATGATGCATTTTCATTTGAAATTATTAATTTAATACCCAATAATTACTAGTCTCAAGAAAACACTTATAACATTTTTTAAGAGTTTGAAATTTTCATAAAGAATTTGACAATTTTTATCATTTCTTTATAAATTTCAACAAAGCATTTATGTCACAAACTACTAATTTAATATTAACTACTCATAGTTTCAAAAATGCATTTATAACAATTATTGAAAGTTTAAATTTTCAGAAAAAATATGCATATATATATATATATATGTTTATATATATATATATATATATATATATATATATGTTTAAATTAAAAAATTTATAACATTTACTGTTTTTAAACTTGGTAAATTTAAATTTAATTAATCAGCACCAACTACACCCACTTTCAGGAAAATATTTATAACATTTTAAAAGTGTAATTTTAAAAAAGAAAATACTTATAATGTTTTTAATAATTACAATCAATAAACTTAAAATTACTAATTTCACCGTAACTATTAGTTTTAAGAAAGCATTTATAACATTTTAAATGTTTAAATTTTTAAAAAATATTAGAATTTTAAAATACTGAGATTAGAGTACTAACATATGCATATTTATTCTTGTAATTTTAAAATATTGAATAACATTCTGTAACATATTTTGATTTTATATATATATATATATATTGTGTTTGTAAACCTATAAATTGAGTTTATATGAAAATATAAAAATGAAAGAGTTTTATCCTTTGGGTTAGTGAAATTTCAATGTATGTTAAATTAAAGTTAAATATGTTTTTACTAAAACATGGTGCCTTATTTATGTGTCATAAGCTATAATATTAATTGTTATTTTGCTTGCACGTTTGTCTATTAGACTTACACATTTGAACTACTTGGTACGGAATAGTAACTTTGGATTCCTAACTTTGAGTAGTTTTTTTTTTTCAAGTGACTTTGATTTCCTTCCTTCCCAATTTGAACTACTTGGTGTGGGATACTAGGAGAGTCAGGATGTTGAAGACAAGGTGTGGTGCAGAGCAGTTGAGGCAATTCTATTTGGATAAAGTGAAGCAATAGCACAGGCTGCAAATTTATGACTTCAATTTTGAGGCTCAGAGTTGGTGGAGATGGGAATGTTAACTAAAGAATTACTTCTTCTTCTTCTATTTTACATCAAACTTATGAATGATATGAATTAATTTTTATAAAATGAGTTTTTATTTGTTTAATTTTTCCTTTTTTATATTAAAAAAACTTAAATTGCTTATGTATGATTCTTTAGCTCGAATTGGTCACAAATAATTTGTAACTAGATTAACCATTAATGGTGGATTTTCTTTATAAAAAATTTCTTGCATTAACAGGGGACCTGGTAAAAAGGGAATATAACCTTAAACAATGACTATGGTTTATACAGGATTTAGAAATTGTCAGAAATTACCGAGGGTTTATATATCACGGGTAAGCCCTAATTTCTCAGGGTTTCTCAAAACTGTAGGTAAATCATTTGTCACAGAGATTTTTCCAATAGAATGGTCAACCGCAGGAAATATATTTAACAAAGGTTTGAACCCTTGGTAACACCAAAATTAACCCCATTAAATTCATTTTTTTCTTGTAGTGCTTATTCGGATCTCTAACATTGTTTCCAACAATGCATTCATGTTATGGTTGTGTAATGTAAAAAACAAGCAAACAAAACCAAACATGCATAATGAAAAAATAGAACCAAATCGAGTCATTCAACTTACACACCAAAGCAAAGGACAAGATAAAAAAAATAAGAAATTCAACATATACACCCATGCTAGGTTATCCTCTTTGATCTCGATATTAAGATAATACACATAAATAAAATTAAAATAGACAAAGTGTTAACTCATTGACAAGTGTACCAAATTGTTACAAGTAGTAAAGCAAACGGAAGTTCGGGTGTTGAGTCCACATGGACTTTGTTTGTACTTAGATTGATACAAACTCAATTTTCAAGCAATTGATAGAAAAGATAAGGAATTGTAAGTGAGAAATTTGAAAGGAAAGAAATAGAAGATAAAAGACAGGAAAATTAAACAAGTTTGAATGCAAAAAAAAAGACTTCAAAATTTAAATATGTTAGGGCCTAACATGCTTAACTACCCTTGATCCAATGTTAATGTGTTTCTCTATTTAATACTATTCCAATTTCCACCCACATTTACTATGATACTCAATCCTAATCCTTCACGATGAAGAGCCTAATATATCTATTATCTCTCTCAACTCCTTTTGCAGAGATAAAACAATAAATTGCATGAAGTTTAGATATCCATGCATAGGCTAAATAATATCACCCTATCCCTAGCAATAATTTGTTTAGATGTTTTTTCCCAGTTCTTTAGAAATTAAACACTTATGAATGTCTAATCCTTAAACATATGCATCGATGCTCAGACCATAACAATGACAATAAAGTGCAAGAAAGAAACAATAAAAATTGACATTGCATTTAATAGATAGTAAGGAAAGATTACATTACAAGGGTATTGGCTGCTAAGCTCCCAACAATGGGGGTTTAGCCTCTCATTACCATGATAGAATTTACACTTTAGGGGTTGATGTGGATGGAAGAAGAAGAGGGATGGATAAAGGAAGAGAAGGGGGAATGACTATAGAAGGAGGGTTTCCCCTGTTAGAGATACTCATGCTTTAGATGTATTTATTAGAGAGCTCTGAGTCTCGATGTGTCTTTCTTCTTTGCTTCCTAATTCTTTTATAGGCCTAAGTTAGCTTAAAATTCACGCGACCTCACACTAAACGGGCCTTCTGAGCATAATGAGTATGTCGGTGATCACGCGCTTAGCACGGGATTCTTGCTAAATACGCCTTTGGGCTTCTTTGTGGGTTTTCTTCGCAGTAAGCTTGGGCTGGCTGCTAAGCATTGTGACGTGTTGAGTTTGTCTTGTGCACTAAGCAAGCTATCCCAATCTTTAACTTTTTCTTCAATTTTTGCATCAATTTTCCTCAAAAGCACTTGTAATTTTCTTCTTTTGAATCCTGTTAGTAAAAAAAATAACATCATATTAAATTTCTCTTTATTTCATTAAAAACAACAACAAAGTAAAGAAATTTTAATCATTCTTAGTCAAAATTGACTATCAATTAAACCCAAATTTCGCAGTTATCACACAGGAAGAGAAAATATGAATGCAAATTTTAGCATGTAGCAAAGTTCTGTAGTTCCTGGATTCATTGCACAATAAATAAAATTAAACTAGACATAGGAAGATAAAATATGAATGGAAATATTAATATGTGAAACAAATTAAACCTAATACATTCAAGACAAATTCAATCGCAACATTATGGTTCTTGTGGACTTCTTGAGATTAAATACTTATGGCAGTTCCATTGGCATAGGGTTGTTCATAGTCATGGAGCTTGGGTTACAGGTTACTATGGTTCTTGTGGCTACACTATGGCACTTCGTGAAAATTATTTGGCATTTACAATGGTTTGCAAATTGCATGGCAATAAGGCTTTAAGAAAATCATTTGTGAATCTGATTCTCAATTAGCTATTGATCTCAATCTTGGGAGTGTGAATTGGTTTCATCTCTATCATTCCTTGATCTTGAAATTCAGAAATTTTCCATGGGATCATAGTTCCAATCAAGTTTATAGGGAATCTTAGATTCAACCCCAAAAGTTAGCTCAATGGGTGAGGGTTGCCCCTCACTTATTATATACTCTATTTTGACTTTATCTCTAACCAATGTGGGACTTAGATTTTTTCCAATAAATCCCCTTGCACTCAGCACTTTTGGGCTTGGTGTATGGATAACATGCTTGATGGTCATTTGAATTAAGCATACATTCAAAAGCCAAGATAAATCCCAGATAAAGTATACAAGTGAGGGACAACCCTCACTCTATCAGCTAACTTTTACGATTGAATTAGACCTAAGATCACATTCTAAGAATCTATGATGGTATCAGAGCATATCCAAGATTTATTCAAAAGGGTCATCCACCATGTTATTTATGTATCAAGCCCAAAAGTGTTAAGCGTTATGGGATATATTGAGCAAATTTCAAGACTCATATTGGTTAGAGATAAAGCAAAGATAGAGTATATAAGTGAGGGATAACCCTCACCCTATGAGCTAGCTTTTGAGGTTGATTTAGGTCTAAACTGATATTTTAAGAATCTAAAAGGAAAGGAAACAAGATTACAAATTGGCTTGCCAAAGAGGGGTCCTCTTCTCAACCGGATTTAATTATCTTGCATCGGTACCCAAGTTCTCTTTTTGCTTATTATTTTGTTGATGCTATGGGACACTCTTATATGAGATGCTAGTTTTTGTTTTTTCCTGTCTTTCTTTGTATTTTCCTGTCTTTCTTTGTATTTCTTTGTGACAAACAAATTATGATTGATCATCAATATTATTGTTATTATTATGTTTTAAATTTTGTTTGTCAATATATTTTTTAAGTGATTATTATAATATTATGTTTGTAGTGATACGATATGACGAAAATTTTCACTAAAATTATATTTTATCCCTAAATAAAACAAAATTTTGGGTCTAACAAATTAATCCAGTAAAAACATATTAATATTTAGGTCCAATAAGAAATTACTGACATTTTCGTTCAATAATGATAACTTATTGACATTTTGGTCCAACAAAACGTACTAATATTTAGGTTAAAAAAATTACTGATATTTTCCTTTAATAAAAAAATATTGACATTTTGTCCAATAATAAATTACTAACATTTACATCCAAAAATGGTATATCTTAGTGACATTTTCATCCAATCAGCAGACCACATTAACAATCGTTTTAATGACAAATTCGTTTGTACCATGTAGGCAATGTTATTAACAGTGAGAAACAGAAGTCAATGGTCAGATATATTTGTTGCACTTTTTACACTTTCAGAAACTAAATTTTATATTTGTATCTTTCAAAAATATATTTATTGGCAAATTACACATAGATAAAAATAGTTATTTATCAATTTTCAATTGAATGCAATTCAAGTCTGCGTGTTAACGGGAAAAAATTGCGCGAATACGCTAGAGGTGTTACACCGAATGGGAAATCATAAGTCGGATTGCGTAATGTATAATCTTAATATGTTTACATGTGGTTTCCTACGTGAAACATTCTTGCTGAATAATATTGTATTTAACCAAACTTCTTATTAAAAAAATATATCAATTAAGGTCAAAATTTTATTAAGAATTTGACAAAAAAAAACTTATTATTTTAGTTTTGGCTTACTTTAAAATTTAATAAAAAAAATATTATTTTACTTTTTCTATTATTTAAACGTTAACAAAAATATTTTGAAAAGAAACGTTAGTAAAAAAATGACAAAAAAATCAATTAAGGTAGTTAAACGTTAAACCAAATGGTTTACGTTAAATCAATCAGTTAATAAAAAAAAGTTAATTAAGATTATCAAATGTAGATAGCAATTTTAGTTTGTTTAATACATGAATTGTTAATAAAAAAAAGTGTTTAATTAATGGTTAGAAATGAGAAAAGAGAGAGAATTTGAACATTTAACATAGTAAGATATGAGAGATAAGAGAGAAATGATTTTTTCTTAAATGAATGATAAGTAAGTGTTAGGTCTTACTAATAAGTGTTCTTAGGACATTAAATAATGAATTAAAAGAAAAAAATATTTAACGTGAAAATCATAGAAGAACGAAAAAGAAAAATAGATAATACAATTTTATACACTCCATTAAAATAATTTCTCTTTTAATTTATTAATTAACCAACACCTTAAAGACATTATTATTTTTCATTATTATTATATCCTTAAATTAAACTTACTAAAGCAAAAGAATAAATTGGATCTTTTATAAAAAATTTATAATGTTGGTTACTAATGCACTCAATCATATATATATATATAATTTCACCTTTTAAAAGTATAGAGATTAATTTATAAAATTAAAAATAAAAATACTGTTATCTTTAACTTTGAAATAAATTAAGTTTATAAAATACTTTAATTTGGGTCAAAGAAAATACATTTTCATTTCCCAACTTGCAATTCTTTTCACTTTAAAAAAAAAAAAAAACTTTACATACTTTATTCATTATTTTTATCATTTTCTCTTTTAAAGTTTAATTTCTAAGCAAAAGTATCAAAGACCAAAAATAAAATTATTGTTTTATTAGGGACTTAATGTAAAGAAAAATTTTATCAATGACTAAACACAAAATTTTAGTATTTAGTATTTATTAAGTATCGAAAACACATTTTAGCGTAAAGTTAAATCCAAATGTTAACAGGGGTTTTACATAAGACAAAAATTGATAGATAATTCACCATTACCACCTCTCTGCATAATCACTTTGTTTACTCAAAAATTATAAATTAAGCAAAGGTGGATAGGACTTTTAGATTAAAAAAATTACAAATTCTTATTAGTTGGTTTCTAAGTTGATGCCATGTAGTAAATAAAACATTATTTAAATTTTTGCAAAAAAAAAAAAAACACATAGTATTGTCTCACTTAAAACCTTAATTCTAAAGGAAATAAAAAAATGACAAGAGAGGTACATCATCCAGTTTGCAAAACAATACCCACACACATATATTAAGTAAAAACGGTGATAACATAGATGTTTCCTTTGAACACGTAATAAGTACACTCCCAAAGTATAACACAAATACATTATGACTAACTTCACATGTGTTAAGAGTTCTGAAGCCTAGATCTTATTACATCAAAATACATAAGAATTAACAAGTCCTTGACTCAATGCAATCATCTCTAATCCCAATCTAGCATGTCAATTGAACCTCAACTCAAGGTACTAATGATAAGGATGATGAAGGTAACATAGTCAATATCTTCATGATCAGCACAAATGTTGTCGTTTGATCCTAAAAAAGAAAATCATAAGGGTATGCCTTTACACTTCGTCAATGACACCAAGAAGGACTTAAAGAAAGTCACACACAATTCTACTAACCCCACAATGTGGTTTTCTCCTGGGTCTCACTTGCACCTTATCGTTTTCATTACTAATTCAGTACTTATTTCACACTAACCGGCTGCCATCGAAACTCCAGAGTTGTGGTCTTACAACATTTTATGTTTTGGATGACGGTTGAGAGTACATATTTTACCATGGTGTAATGAAAACCTCTCACCAACTGACAATACTTATAGTCAGTTAGGGTTACCAAGCTGACTTGGGGACATCAATCACAACTTCATGCCTCACCCCTAAGGACAATTCATGTCCTACGATCATTTTCCATGTACCAATCATGATCATCCAACAACTCTGAAGACTGACTCCTCAACAACTCTTTCAAGATTAGTACCCGTGTCCAAGTCCCCATAACTACCATACATCAAACATCTATACAAACACAACAATTACATACTATGGTTGTAAATTAATCGTATCACAAAAACAACCACATGTAAATTCAGTCTCTAATAAAAGCATTACATATATCAATAATAGTTTTCCAAAATTCACACTTTCTAGGCCTTTCAATTAACTTAAGCAATAAACAACCAATATTTCATCAATTAGTTCAAGCAAAACTCTAGACCATTCGAAAACAAAATCAAAAACATACCATAGATAAAATTAGCATTTTCAACACATAATTTTTCTTACATATAATTAAAGGTTATTGTCTATGCTTTCTAGCATAGTATTTCAATAATTTAGCAAAAACCTATAAAAACTCCTAAATATTCTACAAGTCAACACAATAGAGTTGATTTAAGATTTGACCTAGTTCAAATATTTTCAATTTTGTCCCCTTCCCAAATCCAAATTAAGTGATACTTTTTTCCATATTGAAGCTAACAAAAAAATATTCTATCTGTAGACAAAGGATCAAGCCGATGTTTTGATGATGCCAAAAGATCACTTGCGTCTCAAAGCTTTATTCAAGACAAAGAAATTAAAGATATTCAAGATGGATGATCAAGACAGTCTATAGAGTCTTAGAAAGGGTATATTAAATAGGAAGGGAATTCCAATTGAAGTAGCAAAAAGTTTGGCCAAGAATTTTTAAGTTAAAAAGTCTTTTTCAACAAATTTACTCTCTGGTAATCGATTACCAGAGGATGTAATCGATTACCAGTGGCCAAAACTAATTTACAACAGCTATTAAAATTTGAATTCAAAATTTGCACTGTGTAATCGATTACACATATATGGTAATCGATTACCAGTAGTTTCTGAACGTTTTAATTCAAATTTTAAAGATTGTAATCGATTACATATATACTGTAATCGATTACCAGAGCAGATTTTCAGAAAATATTCTCAACAGTCACATCTTTTTGTGTGGTTCTTGAATGACTATCAAATGCCTATATATATGTGACTTGAGACACGAATTTGCTAAGAGTTTTTCAGAACAAAAAGGTCTTATCCTCTTAAAAAGAAAAATCATTTTATCCTCTTACAAATTCCTTGGCCAAAACTCTTGTGATTCAATAAGGAATTATTTGAGTGCTCAAATTGTTCAATCTATCTCTTTCAAGAGAGATTTCTTCTTCTCTTCTTCTTCATTCTGAAAAGGGATTAAGAGACCGAGGGTCTCTTGTTGTGAAAGAATTCTAAACACAAAGGAAGGGTTGTCCTTGTGTGTTTAGAACTTGTAAAAGGAATTTACAAGATAGTGAAACTCTCAAGCGGGTTGCTTGGGGACTGGACGTAGGCACAAGGGTGTGGCCGAACTAGTATAAATCTGAGTTTGCACTTTCTCTTCCCTTAAACTCCTTTATTTATTATTGTTTTATATTCATATTCAGATTGTTCTATTTGAATCATTATTTAAGAAATTCATTATTAAGGGAATTTATAACTTGAATAAAAAGTTAAATAGAATTTTTAATTGGGGAAATAGTTTGTGATATCTTAATTCAACCCCTCCTTCTTAAGATATCTGAGGCCACTTGTTCAACACTATCAAAACCAGTTTTCTACAACTTCCAACAAATTTTTCTTTAAAGACCTTTCTCCTTACTTGAAAAACATTTTCCATCAACCAAATCTATTTTGTCTTTCCTTTTAAAATTAGAAGGTAACCTCTTTAATTTACATAATAAACATGATTAAAACATATTATTTTTCTAGTTCAACGATCATGAATCACATTTTCAAAATTGTAAACAAAAAATTACAGAGTTGAGAAAAACAGAACACTACCAGTATCAAACTCCAAAACAAAGAGGTCAACTTGAAGTCCATAAATGACCTTAAATTTGAACTCAGTTCTTTTCAACCTCAACATCAAAGTTGTTTCATTTTTGTGTGTAATTTAATTTAAAACAAATTTCAAAAAAACCCAACAATTAAATTTTCCAAAATATCAGATACAATAGCACATGTTCACACACAAAAACGAAAGACAAACGCTATCTCCTAATTTTAATAGAAAAATTTGGTTTTAAATTTTGAAAATTTAGGCAGTTCCTATGTATTTGAAGCTTTCCCAAACAAATTACTGAGCAAAAACAATAAAAAAAAAGAGACACATGCATTCAACCCAAACAAATTTCACCACAAGTAGTTTTTCTCATCAAAACCATTCTTACTCTTTAAAATAATTTTTAGAACCATGGGATTGAGTTCACAGGGAAAAACCTCCCTTACCTAAGTTTTGGAGTCCCACCCACAAAGAAAAAGGTGAAATTTGAGTGTAGATGAAGGTAGTGGCAATGGAGATCCCAAGCTCAACAATGGTGGCCAAGGTTCTTCTTCCTCCCTTCCAGTCTCAGCAGCAGAATCACAAAGGAAGAAGAGTGTTTCTTTTTCTTTCTCTTGGCTGAAGTTGGAAGCTTAGAATGAGTGGAGAGTGAAAAGGAAAGAGAATGAGTGAGTGATGGTGTTGTGTTGGTCGTGGAAGGGGAGGGGGGAAGGGGGAGAGGGAGTTAGGAGTAGGTTAGTGGAAGTTAGGTGTCTCAATTGGGTCATGGAAGGGGTTAGGCAGAGGATTGATTAGGTGTCATTGAGTTATAATGCAAGGGGACATGTGTCTAGGTTAGGTGTCAACAATTTAGGATTTTAGTTTTAGTATCTTGAGTTTAGCTTATACAGTGTAATTTTATCTCGTGTAAATAATGTAATTTAATTACATTATAATAAAATATAGGGTAAATAGTCACTTTTGTCCCTCAATGTGTAATTCGCTGACAAATGTGTCATTGAAAGATGAAAATACAAAATTTAGTCCCTGAAAGTGTAAAAAGTGCGACAAATATGTTCTGTCATTAACTTTCGTCCGTCACCGTTAATAAAATAGCATCTGTGGCACGGAGGGATAAATTTGTCACTGAAATGATTGTCAACGTGAATTGCTAGCATAAGGGCATATTTGTCATAATATTTTTTTGACTTTTCGTCTTCCCACCCTGTTGACAAATGCATCCTTAAAAGATGAAAATGCAAAATTTAGTCCTCGAAAGTATAAGAAGTGCGACAAATATACTCGGACGTTGATAGTGAATTGTATAGGAGAGAAGCTATGAAAAAAAGGATTATAAAACAGTGGAATACAATTTTTAAGATTTGAACTCTTATATTTTGATTATCTATCTATTTATCCATCTATCAAATTGTTAATTAGTTTTTTAATTAATCAATATAACTGCTTATTTTCCAAAATAAAATAAAATTCTTTAGTTTTATGATATAAAAAAAAATTGAGTTACCATTTAAAAAATGAAAGTCTTTTATTTCTTGAAATTTTTTTGTTTCTTCAATTAATTATTAATCTTTATTACATACTTTTGTACAATATGTCAAATGGAATGCAAGGTCGTTGCAGCCCCTAAATCAGCCAGAGATACAACTCTACGTCCCAAAGGTAAAGAATAAACCTTTGTATTATTTTTTTGTTTTGTTTTAAAGTTAACCTTTGTATTAGTTTGAGTATTATTATATTTTTTATTTAAATTTATTTGGGTTCTTTATTTGTTAATAATTGTTTTCATTTCATTCATATTATGTATAATAAGTGTTGTCTCAAATGGAAGCACATAAGGTTTATCCAAGGGATTCTTTCATATTTGAGGTATATATATATATATATATATATATATATTATTGATTAAGAAAAAAGACTTATAATTCCACTTTAGTTTTATCTGGTTCAAATTTTGTGAGATTTTTTTTTAAAAAAAATAGTTGATTAAATTCTTTTTTTTTTAAATAAATAAATAAATTTGATTGTATTTTTTCTACTCAAACTCACGACATATTATTTTCAATCTAAATATGAGGACACTTAAGTTGGAATTGTGATATGGAATAATTTTAAAGATTAAAATTGGAAAATTTAGTAAAAATTTGATAAAATTATAAGATATAAGATAAAGTTTTTTTTTAACAACAAAGATTAAAGTTTGACAAGGAAATCCAAATAATAAAAATATATATATATTAAAAGGAAGTTTTAAAAAATATATTGCATAAATACTAAACGAATGGGAGTAGTAAATTATAAACACATAATAATAATAATAATAATAATAATAATAATAATAATAATAATAATAATAATAATAATAATAATAATAATAATAATAAGTCACAATGTATTATTAATGTCTGGATATATTTGTTATACTTTTTATACTTTCAGAGACTAAATTGCATTTGTTAGCGGAGCAAGAAGACGAAAAGTAAAAAAAAAAATATTATGACAAATATGCCCTTAAGCTGGCAATCCACGTTGACAATCATTTCAGTGACAAATTTGTCCCTCTATATCACATAGGCTATTTTATTAACGGTGACGGAGGAAAGTTAACGACATGACATATTTGTCACACTTTTTACACTTTCAGAGACTAAATTTTATATTTTCATCTTTCAAGTACGCATTTATCAGCGAATCACACATTAAGGGACAAAAGTGACTATTTACCCTAAAATATATCAATTAAAGTTTCATTCCAAGAATTGTAATTTTACACTGTATATCATTATAATTACATTTTAATAAAACATATCAATTAAAGTTTCATCCGAAGAATTATTTACAGGAAATTTTTTACAAAAACCAATTTCACCAACAAATTTTAGAATTTAAATAAATTCAAAGAACATGCAAACAATTAAATTAATTTAAAATTCTATAATAAATATTTAAATAAAACACTACAAACAATTCAAACACAGATAAAATTAATTACAACCAAACAGTTCAAGAAATTAATGACAGAAAAATTAATTACACCGTTGTTAATAGAATCAGAACATAATATTCTGATTTCAACAGACTATTAATGAGTATTTAAAATGAAGAAATATCTATCAACCATCACTCAGTTTATTCAATGCAAACGAAATGTAGCACTAGAATCCAATGCGTCTAAACTTTGCAATAAGGAAGGGACATTTCCATCCTATCAGTGTCGAATGGAAGTTGTGCTGCAATTTGCAAAATGAGACAATTTTCTCTCCACAGAGAACTTTATATTACCGTATGGATATTCTGTGGATTCGGCGGATGTACAGTTTAAAAGGAAAAGTTGAGACATAACTACTGATTTTTTTTTTCTTAATGAAAATATTATACACTGCACACATCGTCCAACCATGTGGAATATTTGTCGAAGTCAAGAGAAACATTATTAAGAGAAGCTTTATGGGTATCCTGCAAGTCAAGTCTAAGTGTGACGAATGGTATGTATTTCGATTCTTAAAGCCTTGATTGGGGTGGTTACAAATTTCTGATTTTCTATTATAAAATATAATTTTGAAACCAAAATGTTTTCATCCTAATTCAGAGACAATAAAATTAGATTTTTGGGTTTCTATTGTTGGTTTCACGCTAACCCTCTCATTGTTGGTTTCACGCTAACCCTCTCGAACTTCTCCCTTCACGCTGTTCTGCCTCTCGTATGCTGTTGCTGCTGCTCTCTCTCTCGTATGATCTATATATGTCGATCGCCATTCAATGCCGCTAGCCCCCACTGAAATGAATGAGAGAGAGAGAGAGAGAGAAAGAGAGAAAGGTAAGGAAGAAGCAGCAACGCAACAACCAATGATGGCGGAGGAGACGTGACGATAGCGGGGTGGCATGAGAGAGAAAGAGAACATAAATCAAGAATTGGGGGCAATGCTCCCTATTTTGTTGTCTTATTCGGCAGCAATATCTTGGTTCTGTTGCTTCTACTTTCAGTATTTTGTTTTCTCTCTTTTTCTGACTTGGAATAGTAAAGGTGATATTTGATTTTGGAGTGGTGCTAGGTGCACCCAACATTATTGCTGGTGCACCCAGCATTCTTGAAAAATGTCAAAATTATCCTTACTTAATTTTTTACTTTTGGATCAGCTTGATTCGTAAGAAGAAAAAAAATTATAATATACTTTTAAATACAACATATTTATTTATAATATAATTAAATCTATTTTTTATTTTATTAAATATAATATATTTATGAATATTAATTTATTATAAATAATTAATTTTTTAATATTTTTTAGAATAAATTTGTTTAGAAGATGATATTAAAATACTTACTCAGTCCCATTATAATTATTGTTTAAGGTTATTTTTTACATATTAATAAAAATCAATAAATACATAAAATATAATATTATAAAGAATTAATCATATCATTATTAATATTATAAAGAATATAAAAAAAATAATTAGTATTATATAAAAAATTAAAATACTAACTACTTTGCAATACATTTTTTTACATGATAATTAGTATAAGTGGAAAAATTATAATTATAAGAGAATTTAAAAATATTAGTACGTTATATACGATCTTAGATAACGAATAATGTCCATTTTTTGGTTAATTATTTTTTTTTACACCCTTTTCAACTTCTTTATTTTAATTATATTTAAAGTTATAACATACGTGTATATAGACACAAATGGAATACACAATCAATGAAAATAAATAAAACTAACATTAGTAATGAAAATAAATAAAACCAACAATACTCATGAAATGACTTCATGTACAATATCTGTATATACAAGGAATATCAATGTAAAATATGTATATAAACTAAGCCTGATCAGTGCGCCGCCTGCGTCTACACCTAACGTATACTAGATGGTCCTGTGTGACACTCCTAGCCAATCTGAGGCATTCTTCGATCACCTCATGTGTCGATGAGCCAGGCGTGACCACCCCTAGACTCAGATGGCGCTCCAACCGCTCAACAATGTCATCACAAACTTCCTGTTACATACAAAACAAACTAATTACACAAATTATTATGCAAATATTGAGGTAAATGACGTAAATTATTAGTATTACTTACCACTGCATGTCTGGGCTCCTCCGTAGATGTCGACGATGCTCCTGGCTCCGGCACGCGAGGGATATCCGTCTGCGGGGCCTGAGGGATGACTCGGGGCTGCGGGGCGTGACCATGAGGTAGAGGATCTACTGCGTGGCCTGGTGTCATGAAAGGATGGGAGATGCGGAAGAACCAGTCGATGTAGTCATTGGAACACGCCCCTGGCACCACGTTGACCAATATGTTTTTGTTGACCAGTTCTATAAAAAGCTAATAATGCTAGTCCTAAATATGTTGTGAACGTTGAAATTGAAGTTAGTAGTGTGACCACCGGATAATGATTCATGAAGGAATGATGTGTGTGGATAAACGAAATAGAATCAAACCAGGATTGATGTGTTTGATGTGTGTGGATAAACGAAATAGAATCAAAATATACCATTTCTCAACACAATATTGTGTTTTGTTCTATTTTTATAATTCACCATTGGTTATGTTCCATTTTGTAACTTTTGTTCTAATATGTTTACCAAATGCTACCTAAGAGTATACCACTTACAAAAAATATATGATTGAATTCCTAGGATTCCTAGGAATCAGCATTTAGGACTGTGGAAGGTGTTGGTGGGGGTGACATCTTTGTGCCCGTGCTTACTCTAGTTGTGATTTTTATCTTTGTAATAATGAGACTAGTTTTACTAGTAATATTTGGTTTGGAATATTTGGATAATTTCATACAAGCACTACCTATCTCTTGGAATTTTTTAAATGAAGTAATTCATGCTAATCATTCAACGCTAATGGGTATTGATGATGTATTTTTTTTTGTAGGGTGGATCACATCAGTCCGAAAGTAGCATCACATGTGGATCCACTAGGATTTTTCTAACACATTGTAATTATAGTACATCTGGTACTCTTTTATTAATATATATATATATATATATATATATATATATATATATATATATATATATCCTATTTTGCTGATAAAAAAAATGCTAATCAATATATACTATTTGGATAATTCCCTAACTAAAAGAGGATATATCTATATATATAGAAAAGTTTATCTAAATAGACCCATAAATGTAACCACTAATGTGTGTTTTATTTTATTCATCATATAAGGGGGAGCATCCTAACTAATATGTATGTCTACAAAAAAGTTCAACAATATTGAAACAACAAAAAACAAAATAATTCAAGTTCATTTAAAAGTAATTAAAATGAAACTGGTACTTTTACGGATCAAGTGATCCGTAAGCCTTTTCCGGATCAAGTTGATCCGGAAGAGGCTTACGGATCAAGTAATCTGTAAATACTAAAAAATAGTTTACGGATCACCTGATCCGTAAGCCTCTTCTGGATCAAGTTGATCCGGAAAAGGCTTACGGATCAGGTGATCCGTAAACAGCCCAACAACTTCCCAATGGCGGTTTCCGCCATCGACGACAACAATGGAGGAAGAAGAAGCAACGCGAAGGAGAAACGTACCTCGAGGAAGAAACTGAGTGTCGAAGATGAAGCAGAAACGCGAAGAAGAACCACACCCACAGTCCTACGCAGAAATGCGAAGAAATGCGAAGAACAATGAAGGGATTGAAACGCCAAGAAGCAGAAATGCCAAGAACAGTGAAGAAGATGGAATCGCGGCGACGCACAAGAAGAAGCAGATGAATGAAGAAGATTGAAGAAGAAGCAGAACTCCGAGGAAGAAGAAGTTGAAACACGACGCGGGAGAGAGAGAGGCGAGAGAGCTGTTTTTTTAAAAAAATTACTGAAGGGCATAAATGACTTTTCCCATTAATTGTTGGGTGCACCAGCAAAACTGCAAGGTGCACCTAGCAACACTCTAGATTTTGTTAGGGGATTCTATGGCAAACTTTTGTCCAAGCCGTGGCAAATTTTTTTATTGATAGTGAGACGATTTTGATTGAACCCACCGTTCTGGGTAGTGCCATTTTTATTGAACCCACAGTCATGACAGTAGCAATTTTTTTCCCCCCGGGTTGTGTTTATGGTTTATTCGGGCATGTGGAGTTTGATTCTAATGGCAGTGAAGATTCAGCCTATGATTGGGTTCTTCTCGTTGTAAGGCTTTTGTCTATAAGAATGATTGACACTAAAATTATAAAATTGGAAACCAAAAAAAAAAAAACAGAAATTTAAAACTCAATTTTTGTTTTTATAAATCTGAAAACTTAAAATCAAAAACTACACCAAAAGGGGCCTAAGTTAGTGAATTTACGAAATAACAAATAGTGAATTGAAAAAGTGAATGTATATTTAATATCATTTCTCTTCATTACTTGGGTGATGCCTTCTATGTGACTGCATCAGGAATGCAGTCTCACGTCTCCCGTTATTACCATTACTTTGTTATAGGCTAATAGGTCCGTCTGAGGTAAAATGATTAGAATTTTTTTATTATATAAAACATTTATAAATTATTTTGCAGCTAAAAAACTTATAAGATTAATTTAAGAATTGGTAACTAATATTTCATTAAACCTCTCTAAAAATACAACCCAGTTGATTGGATATCAATTGAACATGAAGATAGATGCAGCAACTTGGAATTATTGTAAATTTTCTTTTGCTGAACAAATTAGTTTTAGATGAGTAAACTGTAACCATAGACAATTTAGCTTGGTTGACATATCTGCCACTACATTCTCTTCTTGTTGGAAAGTGTAAATGATAAACAACAATAAAGATCATGACTAAAATTGGTAAGAACTTTGATTCTGAAGCATACAACAAAGTTAATCTAAAGGGAACAAATGGAGCCCTTGATAAATCGATAATTCTAAGGCAATCAAGTCAAAGAAAGAACATTACTTGTTAAACACATTAGGATAGAAATTCACGAATACGAACAGGCCTTTTCACTGCATTAGTAAAGCCCTGAAAAGCAATGAACAAGTCACAATGAGCATATATTGTCCTTTTGTAATTAAAAGACATTTTTTTTGTTGGTAAAAATGCATGAACAGATACAAAAATAACTATTTCAACTCGTGACCAATTACTAGACTCGCCCTATTTTTAGGCAAAACTTCTCATAGCACCAAGTTAATATGTAAAAACAATAAGTAGCAGTAGTAAAATTTAAATAAGTTACAAACAAGTTTAAAATTGCTAAACACTCAAAAAGTTCAAAATTGTGCTCCAAATCAGTGTTTTAAAATTTGTTAGATCGGACTGCTCAAACCAACCAGACCCCACTCTGATCAGGCTAACCTTAAAACCACTCACAAATGGTTCAACCACCCAAAATCAGAGACTCAGACAAGTTTTGAAAACAAAACAAAAAATGGTTAGATTATCCGTGAGACTAAATTTGGTCAAACATGAAGAGTGAAGAATATTATTAACTGTAGATTTTAAGACTAAACTAGCTTAAAAAAGAGCAGTATAACAAACAAGATTTGTAAATGCGAATACAATTCTGTTTGGAAAATTTCCATATATATTACTGAGAGCATAATAGAACACCAATTGATAAAGTAATAAAATATAATTATTGAACACTTAAATTACACAGTGCAGCAATACGCTTGCTGTCCCAGAGACAAAAGTCTCCTACAGAGTATTCTCTGTCCACAAATAGCAAAAAACTTTACACTTTTTAATTACACAACTTTCTATCAAATATATACTCCTACCAACGATTATTTTCTATGCATACCCGCCATCATGCAGATTCTAATACAGAACTGCTCTCTGATAGATTTGCTATCAGATTACAGTATCGGGGATACAGAACTGCTATCTAATAGATTTACTATTAGAGAACCGGTTGTTTTCTATCACATGTAATCCTAATAATTAAATACCTCCAATCCATACTCTCAGAATCCCACCATATATTTTATTTCATTTTATAGATAGGATTTAAATTCCATTATTAGGAGATTTGATTGGCTGCATATTTTGTATTTATGACCATGAATCATTGACCCTTAATTATAAGAATTGGAACTGGGTACAATGATGAGCATTAGTTTAGGAGTTTCCCTTTATAGATTACCTTGTACTCTATTTAAGAGCACATGCTCTTATATCAATATGAAAAAGAAAATTATCCTCTGACATGGTACCAACGCTACAAAATCTGTGGGAGCCTGTGTAAACTCGTGGCCTGCACTGCCACATGTTTTTTTTCTTCAGCTGCGTGGCCTGCATTGCCTTTTTTTCCCCTCCCTTTGATGACCTATATTGCCATTTTTTCCTGCACTAAAACACCCTCCATGCCTTTGAATCTCACCCAACAAAACTGAGAATGTATGCAGCAGCCAATAACCCCGCCCAAGCCGAAAATACCGGCACTGTTGAGCTACAAAATATTCAACCCAACCTTCATCTCAATGACAAAAACTACCTCAAATGGGTTGCTGATTCTGGAGCTACGGATCACATAACCCATTCCTCTACTGAATTTATCTCATATAGACCTTGTCCCAACAATAAAAAATTGCAATTGCAGATGACACATTTATTAGTTTGTGGAAAGGGAGACATTCTCCTAAGTCAGTATTTAATTTTGAAAGATATTTTACATGTGCCAAAATTATCTGTCAAACTGCTTGCTATTCATAAACTTACAACAGATTTACAATGTTTAGTGACATTCTCTCCCACACTTTGCAAATTTCAGGATCAGGGAACGTGGAAGATGATTGGACTTGCTAGGGAGGAAAATGGGCTCTACCTTCTTGAGGAAGCTCGTGGGACATGTAGCACTAAGAGTCAATTTCCATTGTCTTTGCTGTCAGAGTCACTTCCTTCCCACAATAAAGACATATGATTGTGTCCCTATCGTTTAGGTCACCCTTCATTTGGTACTCTAAAAATTATGTTTCCTAGCTTGTTTCAAGGACTAGACATAGGAGTGTTTCATTGTGATGATTGTGAATTTGCAAAACACAAACGTGCTAGCTTTCCTATCAGTAATAAAAGAATGTCAATTTCTTTTTCCTTGATACGTAGTGATGTTTGGGGTCCATCCAACATTCCAAATATATCCAGGGCCCGCTGGTTTGTCATTTTTATTGATGATTGTACTTAGGTATCTAGGCTTTATCTTTTGAAACAAAAAAGCGAAGTCAGCCAGATATTCCAATTTTTTTTCAGATGATAATCTCAAATTTAGAAGGAATAATATTTTATTTTCTCATATAGAATTATGAGGTCATTGGACCTATATGTACATGAGTCTGCTGGCTATTTAGGAAATATGGACAACTAATTCTAGGGAGACAAATCCCTATAATTATGGGATTTATTCTAAATACATAATCCTAGTATTAATAGCAATATACAGCTGTGATAAAGAATAAAAATACAATCAGGGATAAAATATAAACTTTCCTAAAATACACACTAAGTAACACGATTTTGACACTCCTCCTCAAGCTGGTGAATAAATGTTCTCCATTCCCAGCTTGGATATAATTCTTTCAAAGTTGATACAGTTCAGCCCCTTGGTGAATATATCTAAAAGTTTATTTTGAGTGGACACATATGGAGTGCAAATCAAGCGGCCCACTGATCTAGAGTTGGAACATGGACACTAGTAAGCTGCTTGGCCCAAATCTTCTATCTTACAAAAAAGACATCAATTTTCATGTGTTTGGTACGGCTATGAAAAACTGGATTGTGTGCAATAGAAACTGCACTCTGATTATCACAAAAAATAACAGGAGTGGTGAATGAAACTTGCAATTCTGTTAGTAGAGTGTGAATCCAAGTTAATTCAGTGGAAATCTGAGCTATACTGCGATACTTAGCTTCTGTACTAGACCTGGCAGTAACTTTCTGTTTTCGAGACCACGAAGAGATTAAGTTTGGATCAAACAAAATAGCAGTTCCTGAGGTAGAGCGTTTGTCATCCACATCTGATGCCCAGTCAGCATCACAAAAAGCTCGAATAACTAAGGGCTTGGTAACATATGTAGGTTGAAGGAGCAAACCATGAAACAAAGTGCCCTACAGATACCTTAATATCCGTTTTACCATTGTCCAGTGAGAATCCAAAGGAGCAACCATAAATTAGTAAACTTTGTAGACAGCAAAACTAATCTCAGGTCTAGTAAGGGTAGCATACTGTAATGCACCAACTACAGACCTGTATAAGGTTAGATCATGAAAAGCATCAGCACCATGTCGAGACAACTTGCAGTTGGATACCATTGGAGAAGAGATAGAGTGAACTTCAGCCATGTTATTCTAGTGAAGTAAATCTCTAATGTATTTGGTCTGAGTCATAAGGATAGAACTATTGGGTAGATACTTGATTTCTAGACCCAGGAAATAATCTAGATGACCAAGCTGCTTGAGTGAAAAAGCAGTGTTTAACTTGTATGTAATCTACTGTATTAGTGAAGGTGAACTACCTGTTAGAATGATATCATCCACATAGACCAGGAGATAACAACATGCATTTGTTGGCGAAAAATGAATAAAGATGAATCACTTTAGCTTCCAATAAAACCAAACTGCAGTAAAGTAGATTTTAGCCTGTCAAACCATTGCCTTGGAGCCTATTTTAAGCCATAAATGGCTTTGTTGAGTTTGCATACCAATGACTTATCTGCAACTTCAAAACCAAGAGGTTGAGTCATGAAAACAGTTTCTTTAAGTGAACCATTCAGAAAAGCATTATTTACATCAAGTTGAAATAATTTCCACCCATGAGACAAAGCCAAAGTAAGAATGATCCTAATAGTAACAGGTTTGATCGCAGGAGAAAAGGTTTCATGAAAATCAAAACCATGCACTTGATGAAATCCTTTGGCTACCAATCGAGCTTTGAACCTATTAATAGAACCATCGGCATTTTCCTTTACCCTGAAAACCCATTTATAACCAATAGCTTGCCTATTAGGAGGTAATGATACCAAGTCCCAAGTCCCAAGTTCTGTTCTTTAGCAGGGCATCATACTCTTGTCGCATAGCAGTGAGCCAGTTTGCATTTGCCAAAGCCTGTTTTACAGTTTTAGGCTCAAAATGAGTAAGAAACAGAGAAGTATGTAACCTAGGGTTGTGAATACCAAACTTAGACCTTGTTTTCATAGGATGAGTATTAACTGGTACAAAATTTGGTACAGAAATAGATAATGAAGACGATGAAGCAAGGGTAGTAGACTCTGAATTGACAGGCTGAACAAAGGCAGACACAATGGAAGTAGAATTTTGAGGTACAGACTCAGTGTTGCCAGAAGATTGATTTGATAAAGGAGAAAACCCAAGAGGAACAAGGGGAATAGAAGTTGTATCAGACACTTGAGATGTTTGAGAAATGGAAGAGACAGAGGGTGGAGAAAGATTTGGATTGAGACTAAAGTAGAAATCAAGGTTAGTGATTGAACTAGTAGAAGTGGAAAACAGATCAAAATAGGGGAACCTTAACTCATTGAACAAAACATCTTTAGAAATGTACACTTTACCAGAAGAAGATAAGCATTTGTAACCCTTGTGGGAAGAGGAATACCTAAGGAATAAACATTCTTGAGAACGGAAATTCAGTTTATGTGTATGATATGGTCTCAATAAAGGTAAACATGCTAACCCAAAAGTTTTAAGAAAATGAAAATCAGGTTCCTTTTTAAACAAGGTAACAAAGGGAGTGACAAATTTTAGAGAAGCAATAGGAAGCCTGTTAAGGAGATAAACAGACGTAGTAAAAGCATAATCCCAAAATTGCAAAGGTAAAGATGCATGATGCAGCAATGTGAGACCCAGATCAATTATATGTCTATGCTTTCTCTCAACCACACCATTCTGATAATGAGTGTGAGGACAGGCAAGTCTGTGAGTAATACCAAAAGAGGCTAAAAGTGTGCAAAAGGGTCTGTATTCACCTCCCCAATTAGACTGGACACTTTTGATTTTGAGATTAAGCTGTAGTTCAACCATGGACTTGAAAGTTTGAAAAACATACATGGTTTCAACTTTGGACTTTATAGGATATATCCAAGTATACCTAGAGAAAGCATCAATGAAAGAGACATAATATTTATAACCAAAATATGAGGTAATATGAGAAGGTCCCCACAAATCTGTAAAAATAAGCTCTAAAGGAGAATAGACAGAAGTAGAAGTATGAGAAGGTAATCTATGAGATTTACCCATACAACAAGAAGCACAAAACTCCGTGGAATTTTTATTTGATGAAGAAATATTACAATGACTGAGAACAAGTTTCATTACATGATCATTAGGATGCCCTAACCTAGCATGCCAGAGATTACCAACACTGAGAGAAGAAGAAACAAAATCAGACATTTACATTAGAACTATTATTATTAATAGTAGGAGTTGAACTAGGAGAGGCAGCACTTGAAACAGTAGACATAATATTTATAACCAAAATATGAGGTAATATGAGAAGGTCCCCACAAATCTGTAAAAATAAGCTCTAAAGGAGAATAGACAGAAGTAGAAGTATGAGAAGGTAATCTATGAGATTTACCCATACAACAAGAAGCACAAAACTCTGTGGAATTTTTATTTGATGAAGAAATATTACAATGACTGAGAACAAGTTTCATTACATGATCATTAGGATGCCCTAACCTAGCATGCCAGAGATTACCAACACTGAGAGAAGAAGAAACAAAATCAGACATTTACATTAGAACTATTATTATTAATAGTGGGAGCTGAACTAGGAGAGGCAGCACTTGAAACAGCAGACATCAGCAGTGAAGAACACTCTTGAAGCTTGAGATTATGAATGGAGAAAAGTCCATCAGCACCAACAACTCCTTTAAGAAGGATCTTATTGGTCTCATGAGATTTTACAAGACACACATCAGGGTGAAATTTAAAGAAAACAGAGTTATCTTTGGCAAATTTTTTCGAAATTGAAGGAACATTTAGTAACTTGTGAAGTTTAAAGGTTATGCCAACATCATTAGGAGATATAAATGATGTAGAAAAAATACTTACATCTTCACCATTGACTATGAATATCTGATCTGGTCCATCCAAGTGGGTGAATTGTTTAATATCCTGTGAGTCTCCAATTACATGAAAGCTGACTCCAGAATCTGGAATCCAGGTGGTACCAGCTTGCCCGTTCCCTTGAGAGGTTAAACTAGTGAGCATGGCACTGGACTGACTATGACTTGGACCAGAATTCTTAGAATTCGGATTAACCAGGTGTTTGAGGTTCTGACTGAACCAATAGAGTATGGGATAGGCTGTAATGTAGTGGGATCAATGCTGTTCTGCAAGCTGTTTTACCTGTTTCTTTAAGCAAGTCAGTGGTGTATCTTTGTCGAGATATGAAGATTCCTTTCTTAGAATGGACCACTTCAATTCCCAAAAAATATTTAAGTCTCCCTAATGTCTTAATCTCAAATTCTGTGGCAAGGCATTGACTTAACTCTTGTTGCTCCCTTTTGTCATCCCCAGTTACTATAATATCATCTACATACACCAATAATATTGTTACTTCCCCTGAAATTGAATGTTTGATAAATAAAATGTGATCACCTTGGCTCTGTTTATAGCCCAAACTTGTCATAACATTGGTGAATCTTCCAAACCATGCTCTCGGGGATTGTTTCAGCCCGTATAGAGCCTTTTTTAGCTTCCAAACAGTTCCAGTAGCAACTTGTCCATCATAACCAGGGGGTAACTCCACGTATATTTCTTCTTCAAGATCTCCATGTAGGAATGCATTCTTCACATCAAACTACTGCAGGTCCTAATCATGGTTTGCTGCTAATGACAATATTACTCTGACCGTGTTCATCTTAGCAACTGGGGCAAATGTTTCCAAGTAATCCACTCGATATGTCTAAGTGAATCCTTTGACCACTAACCTTGCCTTGTAACGTTCAATGATCCCATCAACCCGATACTTTATGGTGTATACCTATGCAGATGCGGACTATGCTGGATCTGTAGATGACAGAAGATCCACCTTCGGATACTACACTTTTCTTGGAGGAAACTTAGTAACTAGGAGGAGCAAAAAAGAAAACGTTGTTGCAAGGTCAAGTGCAGATGCAGAATTTTGGGCTATGGCCTTAGGAATTTGTGAACTCCTATGGATGAAAATAATTCTAGATGACCTAAAGATTGAGTGGAATGGACCTATGAAGCTATACTGTGATAACAAGTCAGCAATAAACATTGCACATAATCTAGTGCAACATGAAAGGACCAAGCATGTTGAAGTAGACAATCACTTCATAAAGGAAAAGTTGGATAGTGGGACAATTTGTACATCATTGCAGATGTTCTAACAAAAGGATTAAGTGGCTCTAACATTTCAATCTATTGTTAGCAAGTTGGGAATGGTTAACATCCACTCACCATCTTGAGGGGGAGTGTCAGAATCCCACTATATATTTTATTTCCTGTTATAGATAGGATTTAAATCCCATTATTAAGAGATTTGATTAGCTGCATATTTTGTATTTATGACCAAGAATCATTGATCCTTAGTTGTAGGAATTGACAGTGGGTACAATGATGAGCATTAGTATAGGAGTTTCTTTTGTTAGATTACCTTGTATTCTATTTAACAGCACATGCTCTTATATCAATATGAATCAGAAAATTATCCTCTGACACATTCAGAGCATATGATTTTTTAATATAGCATATGCTCTACAAATGGATGCATACAATATTTCCAGATTGCGCTGAACAACAAGAAAATCATGCAAGTACAGTTTACTATTCTAGCACCATCACTACCAAAGATGATAATTACGTATCAATGAATCAACTATTGCTATTAACTTAAATCATTTCTCCATTATGCTTAAAAATAGTGAAACTAGATGCAATGATTTTGAACAAATGTTTCTCTTAAACATATCCAACAGCATTGAATTAGTGCCTTTATGTCCACAACAATCTATCCTTATTAATTAAATGCAATTACATTTTATTTTGCTTTCAAGTGCCAGATAAAATAAAGAAACTTCCATTTTCATTCATTACTAAAAAGAAATGCAGTATACCTCGTTAAATTTAAAAAGTAAAGGGTATCGATCTTTCTCCAAGGTAGCTTCTTCCTGTGGAGATCTGTCATTACTTTGTAAACCCTTAGCATTTACTTTTTTAAACCTGTCCTCGAAGCAAACAAAGATCAGCAGGAGTAAATGATGACTACATAATGATAATCATTCAGTAAGGCAAGCCAGCCAGCCATCCATAAATCCAATAGTACAATAAAAGGAACCAATATAAATCAATGGACACAATTAATCCTATTATACACAACTCAATATAATTGTTTTTTAATAAATAGTAATCAGTTAAAGTGGAGATTTTCATTTTTTATCCATGAAGCATGGTATCTTTGCCAGATTGTATCAAAGTCTAAATAAAAATCAAAGAAAAAAGGAAATACTTAAAAATAATAATGATCCAGATTTTAAGAAAAAATATTGACGTCGCTGTCTAACAAAATCAATATTCTTTACCATGATACATTATGAAAATCTGGTATATAAAATAGCGCATTCTCATACTAAATCTGACAAGATATAGGTAATGTTGGATAACTGGTCTGGTAGATTAGACGAAAGAAATTTTATAGCACTGAAATTTCATGGATCAAGGACTTTTGAATGCATGATCTCTCCCAATCAACCAATTACAACTCCAAAAACTGCTTTAATTTTTCTATTTATAACAACTTTAACCAACTAATTTCCCAAAGAAACTTCACCCAGTTAAAGACCCACTTGTATTGAGCCGTTTTCTGTTTCTCCAAGAATACACATTTTTAATAGGAGGTCTAAGACATGATTTCATTATGTACATCAATATTGAATTAAGATATGCTAGGAATACTTTTTAGAGACAGATATCAATACCATGCCAAGTATAAAGGCCGGGAAATGTCTAAACCTGGCTATGCAAATTTATTAAGGAATAATATATTGAGAAAGGCCTGACTTCAGCTAGATTTCATTTTAATGGATCCATTTGTTTAAACTTATTAGTTAACAATTTTTTTTTTTAATAAAATAATCAGTTTTCAACTTTTTTAGTGTGTTTGTTTAGACTGTTTTTGCTTAATAAAAGTATTTTTTTTAAGAAGCAAATCCTATCTGTTTCTTAAAAAATCACTTCTTTAAATGACACTTTTTACTTTTTTTAGTTTTAAACAAACGGGAAAATGTGTTTCCAATTTTATGACATTTAATTATATTTTCAAAACTAGAAGCTATAATTACAATAAATGGATTAGTTTAGCAGACATGATTCTCATATATCAATATTCACTTTAGAAGTAACAATTGACACAAAAAAGTAGTTTTTTCATAGCGATTGACAAGGTACTTAGAAATCACTGAGGAAGAATTACCTATCAAAGAAACTTGAGGAACTTCTGGATGGTTTTTTCATATTTCCCATGTTTAGTAGTTTCCCACAGTCTGCTGCACGTGAAATTTTATTGGAATCCAAGTTTGGTGAAACTGTTGTTGGATTAGCATTTAATTGCCATGATAAAACATTAGCCTGATTTTCATTAATTTTCAAATCAACTGCAGTTGCATGACTGGTATTGGCTAATGGGATGTTGTTAGTTCCAGTCTCAATAACTTCATGCCCTCCATTTGTGAAGGCCCCAGCTTTGTCATTACCAACTTGTAAAATCTTATGCTTTTCAACCTGTAACGTGTAAAAAAGCAGAACAGAAATACAAGTGAAAAAATGGATACAGACATCCCTAATATAACTACGAAATTTTAAATGAATCAATTTGAAGCAAAAAGCTATTTGAGAATTAAGTCATTTATGATAACATGCCATCTGGCTAATAAAAAACAATCTAAGGTTTTACCAAAGTCTACAAGCAATCTCAAGAATGGAATTATAACTATAATACGATTAGAAGATAATTGCTATAATATAAAAAATAAATGAAAGATATAAATAAGCCTTATAGAGCCAGATAGTTATATTTGACATTCAAATTTCATTTTCATTCTTTCAGACTTGAACTTATAAGCAAAATTAATTGTTCACCTTTCAGACACAAAGCAATTATTATATGAAGACAGCCGTAAGAATACTATGAGTATAATCATTGGTCAACAAACATTTTTTAATTTATAAATAATAAGTTCTGTTACTAGTAACAAGATAGCTTGGAGGGTAGGATGTGAAGATAAGGTCAGATTCTGGGAGGATTGCTGGACTGGTGATGATGTATCATTAATGATAAAATATCCTAGGTTGTATCGCATTTCCTGCCAGCAAAAGCAGCTCATTCAGCAGCTAGGCAGTCACACAGATGCAGGCTGGGAATGGAATTTCATATGGAGGAGACCCTTATTTGATAATGAAGTCGACATGGCTGACGGCTTCTTGGGGGACATAGCACGGACTGTAATCCAGCCACATAGAGGAGATAACTGGGTATGGAAAGCTGATCCAAATGGCCAATACTCAACACAAACCACATATAATATGCTGATGGGGGAATCAACGGATGAGAACTTGGATGGAGTTTTTGACGAACTATGAAAATTAAAGATCCCAACCAAATCATCTTTTTTTGCATGGAGGTTAATTAGAGACCGATTGCCCACGAAATTAAACCTGCGAAGGAGACATGTACAGATCAATGACCTGCTATGCCCATTCTACAGGAACAAGGAGGAGGATGCAGCTCACTTTTTTTTCAGCTGCAGTAAAATTGTACCTTTATGGTGGGAGTCTTTGTCTTGGGTAAATATCTCGAGCACCTTCCCGCAAAACCCAAGACAACATTTTCTGCAGCATGGCCATGGGGTGGATGCAGGAATAAGGTTTAACAGATGGAAGTGTTGGTGGGTAGCACTAATGGACTATTTGGCAGCAGAGGAACAAGATAGTTTTCTTAAATGAGACCTTCAATGGAAGTAAGTTGATGGATGATGCAGTATTCTTAGTGTGGACATGACTCAGATTTATGGAGAAAGATCTTGTAATACATTTCAATCAATGGTCGAGCAAGTGAGCAACCTAAGAGAAGGTTTTTGTGATTAGGAGAGGGTAGCAGATATAGGATCTGGGTAGTATATTTTCACTGTAAGTAAGTAGCATTGGTCCCTATCCAGACTGTCCGCTCATAGGAACCAAATGCCTACCTAATCCCATCATGTATCTTTAGTAACTCTGGTACTCATATATATATATATATATATATATACTTATTTTTGCTGAGCAAAAGGAAAAAAAAAAAAGAAGTTCTGAATATCCTCCTTAAATAGAGAAGCAAGAGAAAAATATGCAACAAAAGTAAAACATGAATATTAATGAAGTCTAACCTCATGAACCAAAACCTGCTTCATAGCTACAGAAAGCACATAATGGTTTGAAGTATAATCCTGCACAAATGTAGACCATAAAATAGATATCAAAATCTGGCTGAGATTCATATACTTCCATTATAGAAGTATGACCAATGATCCAAAGTCCAAACCTTGAAATTTATAAAGTCGCTAATAGGAGGAACAAGAGACAGTGCCAAGCCATCAGCTACTTCACACCTCTGGGTTTGAGGCAGAATATCTGATTTCAAAGTTTTATATGTTATAGTGTATGATACCATTGTGCTAACTAATTGAGCAAGATCATTCTGCTCCTTATCTGATAGTAATTGAAATGCTACCTAAAGAAAAAAGAAACCACATAAAAAAAAGAGGGAAACAAACTACAGTGTAACCAGAGCTGAATCAAGCTCAACTTAGCTATCAGATAAGGTAAGCAAAAATACATGAGAAGAGCTGTAGATAAATAAAAATATAATTAAAGAAAGAACACAGTAATGCAGGATCTTCATAAACAAATTTTAAGAACTGACTCAGTACTGTTGCCAGGCTGTGAACTGAGATTGGGAATTTATAGGTTCTAGGGATTAAAGCAAACTAGACTAAAGTTTTGTTCAAACTGAATTCAATAATAAATAATAAGACAAAAGAAAAGATGCATTCTTTATCATAATACTACCTTTCTCCTAAACATCTCAACAAATAATTTATCAAAAAAGAACAGTGTGTCTTCACAAACACAAAATTGAACATCAAATAATACGGGATCTGCAATTACATCTACTCAAGCAATTATAGAGGAGAAAACAAGGAGACCAAATTGATTAGATAACAAACCTGTATTCATAAATAAAATTAGTACATTACCGGTCTTACAGTTGGTGGGGACAAAATATGTAATAATGGAGAAATTAAGTCTTCAACAAAGGAACTAGCTGATAAGTTCCTTGCAATATACGGTGGGATTTTGTGGTGCCAGGTATTCAAAATGTCCATCTTTTCCATCATCATGGTACGATATCTGAAGATTTTATATGATACAGCATTAGGAAATCTTGTTTTGTAAGAAAAATACATTTTTCAATTTATGCTAAACCTACTAGCACAATAACAAGATATACCTCTGATGTGATTTTGGCCACTCAATGTTTGGTTTCTGAACTTGAGATACTATATGATGTACAGTAATTGCTACTAGGGGCAAATATACTGATGAAAGGAAAGATAGAGAAACAAGAGTGAGATTTAACTTGTTAACAGTATTAAGTAGATAAATTATCTTCTTACCATACAGGGGCATCTGTTGTGTATGCATTATATATTGATGCATTAGATCATAAACTCCAAGATTGTCGAAGCACTTGACCTTCAAACAGATTTCAAAACAAAATTCTCAATGATTCAAAAGAATAAGTGAACGAATCCCAGGAAATCAGTGGGGGTGTGATAAATGCTTACAGTTTTCTGCATTACTGGGTCATGATAATTGAGCTGCAAAACATTTTCATGAATTCCATCCAGAATCAAGTTACTATCACCACTGCACATTAACATTCCCATATTACCATGAAGAGATATTTGAACATAAGATGGAGAAATGAGTAAAACAGTAAAATATGGCCTACCGGTTTGAAACAAGGGAGTACAAGGAGTCAAATTCAAAGGACTTGCCTCTATGAGATTTTCTTTCCGTCTTTTTTGTTCTTCTCTTGTGGAATATCTACACAAAGAATATCACCCAATGCTAAAGATGGTAAATTTAAAGTAGTACTTTTAGGCAATTACTGGATAGGAAATAGACAATTTAAAAGAGTGGTGTCTATTACCTCTTTCCAGACGTCTAGAACATTCTTTGACGTGTCCTTCTGGCCAACAACTTGAGAACCAATATCAAACTGAGCACAAGTAAAGCAAGTGAATATTAATCCAGCATCTAATGAACAGAACACATTTTCTTCATTCAAGCAAAATCTACTCCAAATTTTGAAGTGAAGGGCCACAGAGCCACAAAAATCTTGTGATACCAATTATAGGGCCAAAGAAAGACAAGCTTCTGATATATATTCACTTCCTTTAATATATGAAATGATGCCAGGAGTTTTCTGACAGAAAAAACCAGCAAACTGTTAACCGACTCTAACAGTTAGTCCCTGTACTGAGTAAGGTTGCAAATTCACAAAAACTAGTGGAATGAAGTCATACTTGAAACAGTGAAAGCAAATGGACATATTGTGGCCAAATTTATGCTACACCTGAACACTGAACATACATTCTGCCACCACGGGCTATGGAATGCCCTGCAATGTGGCCACTACAGCCTCTATGGAAACCTCCACGACTACCAAAAGGCTGGTAGCCGAGATTTGATGACCCTGAGTGAAGTGATTAGGCAAAATGTGCATGAGGAGGATTGTAAGAGGATAATACACCGGCTGATAAGGAAGATTCTGAATGAAATACCAATGTCGTTGCCTCTTTTTTGAACTTTTCAAGATAAGCTTTGTGTGCAAGAAGCAAGATGTTGTAAGTATCATTGTATACTGATGTTTATATTTCTTGATATAATTTCTTATTTCCTTGCTTAGGCTTAGTTGCTTATCTGTAAAAGGGAAATTAGAGATTTTACTATTCACACAAACGTCCTTTTCTCAAAATGGTATCAGAGCTCCTAGTCTTGGGAGCTCTGTTTCCGGTGCTCGATATCAGCATGCCCCTGTTTGCTCCCCTCATCATTGCAGCCTTCAGGACCAGTGATCAGAACAGGAGGAGTGCCTTTCCTCTACTGGTTTGATACCATAATGGGGCAGATCTCCACCCCACACGTCACACTAATACCTAGCATGTGTAGGCCACTCTTTGACACTGGCACAGAATAGCTCGTTAGCATGCCCTCTGACTATCCCAGGGGTCAATTTGGCAAAATCCAGTGTTGTGCACTCTAGATCTACAACGCCACTCTTTCCTATTTTTTACAGCATTTTTCTTATGCTAACAGGCTCTTAATCATGGCAGAGGAATAAGTTATCGCCTTGGGTCCTAACGACCTTTCAAATTTGGTGGTTTTTATCAACTTGATGGTCACAACCATCTACAATGGGCACAGTACATTCTTACAACTTGCAAAAGGCATATGATGTTAAGCCATATTGAAAGTGGTGGTCCAAAGTTTGAGGCTTGGGATAATGAGGATGCTCTTATCATAAACCTGGCTATGGCACTCTGATTCAAAAAATAAGCTGTAATTGTATGTTTTATCCCTCCATTTGTGAAATGCGGGAGAATCTTAATGAGACATACTCCATGAAGAAGGACTTTACTGCCTACTATCAAATTGAAAGCAAGATTTTCAATACTAAGCAAGGAACCCTCCCAATCAGTGTTATTAAACTTGGCTCAGCCCGGCTGGTTGAATCGGAAACCAGACCCTAAGCAGAGCTGATTCAATTGTTGGATCATTTCTGTAAGTAACTCTTTGACATACATGTCATCAAACCGAGTGCCAAACTGGTGTAGTTGACTCGGAGCAGACCGCAAAATTCCCCTAGGTAACTGGGTTTTCACTTCTTTCTCTATCTGTCTCTGCAGAGACAGCTTTTCATGTTCTCCAATGTTGCAGGCTTGCAGCCTAGTTGTAGCTTTCACGCTTTTTTCTCTCTCTACAAGGCTGTTGATTTTCCAAGTTGCCTCTAATCAGTCAAATGCTACACAATTCATATACTAAAAGCTACCAAATACTCCTACGTGGCACTGCTAGAAATCGAGAGCCGTCAACCTTCTACGTGAGATGTGCTTACCTTACCACACTAAAGCTAATACTTTACAGTTTCTACCATTTGTTGTCTGACTTTTCTCAATATCCTTTATATTTACTTTTAATATGGGCAATTTAGTAATTTTAATTAAGATAACAAATGATAAAAAAGAAAAAAATCAATTAATAAATAATTCAGAATGGAATAAATTTTTAAAAACATAAAATATGATGACACAAATATTTTTGAAACATAATTTGCCATTAGAAACTTCAATGAATGTCAAATTAATTGGAATGTAATTTTATTTGGATAGTAGCTGTTAGAAACTTGAATTTATATAATTGAAATGTCAAATTGCAGTTGTCAAATTGATAGAAGTTTGATTATATTTTCCATTTATATTTTTAAGTATAAAAGTTTACAAGTTATAAATTATTTATAATTTTTTAATATAGACGGGTCATGTGAGTCAACTAGTGACTCATTGGGTTGACCCCTGACCCAGTGGCTCAATACCCCGACCGAGTCAATGGATGGTCCGAGTCTGATCTGGATGGATTATGGATCAAGTTATACCATCTTAGAATTTCGCTTTCAGACTAACTCAACAGTTAAGAACAGATTTATAAGGTGAGGACTATCCAAGCTTTATAAGCTCTAGACATATCTCTAATCGATGTGGAACTAAAACACCCCCCATGTAGTTGCAATTAAGGCAGCCCCCAAAGTAGTCACAACTAAGACATGCTAGAAGTGACCACAATTAAGGTAGCATTCTAACAAGTGAGGACTGCCTAAGTTTTACTAATGTGTTACCTCTATTTACAAAGCATTTTATCCATAAGCTTCAAGCCAAGGCTTTTAACCAAATGTGACAACTTGCTTTCACCCCCTCCTTTAATTTGTTATAGTTGATTAACCTGTTCACATATTATAGTGTAAAGTTGTAATAGCTGCTTTGTTGGCATTTGGGTAATTGTTTAATAACTCCTTGTAACTTTCTTCAACGTCACCAAAAGTGACTTGTAGGAGTCCCATTGATTGCGACTTTCTAATTAAGGATAAAAAATGAAAAAAAATTTCCCAGATTCCAAATCTGGCCCCTTGAATAAATCAGCCAGTATTCCATTGCTTGGTCCAACATTCTTAACCATGAACTTCCTAAGATTGGTTTTCGGAACCCAAGATGATCAGTAAATGCATGAGGCTTCAGTCAAGCCACTCAAGAAAACATTGTGCACAATTGTTGGATATTGCCTACTTGTGGCCTCACTAGCAAAGAACAATTGGTCCCTACATTTTCTGCAATTATATCTTAATCACCATCAGATGAATGCACATTAACATGAGAGTACGAACAATAAGAAAGGAGATCGCTGACCCATGTTGGTGTGAATTCATCTGGTGATGATTATGATATACTTGCAGAAAATGTGAGGAATCAACAACTTTTTGCTAATGAGGCCACAAGTAGGTAATATCCAACAACTGCACAATGCTTTCTTGAGTGGCTTGAGGGAAGCTTCATGCATTTACCGATCAGCCCGAGTTCACGCTTAGCAAAGAACAATAGGTCCCTACATTTTCTGCAAGTATATCTTAATCACCATCAGATGAATGCACACTAACATGAGAGTAACAACCATAAGAAAGGAGATTGCTGACCCATGTTAGTGTGAATTCATCTGGTGATGAATATGATATACTTGCAGAAAATGTGAGGAATCGACAATTTTTTGCTAATGAGGCCACAAGTAGGAAATATCCAACAACTATGCACAATGCTTTCTTGAGTGGCTTGAGGGAAGCTTCATGCATTTTCCGATTAGCCCGAGTTCACGCTTAAGAATGTTGGACCAAACAATGATATCCTGGTTGATTTATTCAAGAGGCCAGATTTGGAATTTGGAAATTTTTTTATTTTTTATCCTTCATCAAAAAGTCCGCAGTGAATAAGGCTTCTACAGGTCATTGTTTGGTTCAGCATTCTTACGCATGAACTTCCTAGGATTATTTTGCTGAACCCGGGCTGATCAATAAATGCATGAAGCTTCCCTCAAGCCACTCAAGAAAGCATCTTGCACAGTTGTTGGATATTGCCTGCTTGAGGCCTCACTAGCATAGAACAGTCAATTCACCAGATTTTCTACAGGTATATCATAACCATCATCGCATGAGTGCACACTAACAACATATCAACCATATGAAAGGGGATCACTGATCCAATGTTAGTGTGCACTCATCCGATGATGTCATGATTTACTCGCAGAAAATGTAGGGAACCCACAATTTTTTGCTGATGAAGCTACAAGTAGGCAATACCCAGCAACTATGCATGGTGATTTCTTGAGTGACTTGAGGAAAGCTTCACACTTTACTAATAATCCCGGGTTCAATAAAACAGTGATATACTAGCTAAGTTTTTAAAGAGGCCAGATTTGGAGTTTGGTAAATTTTCTTTCATTTTTTATCCTTCATCAGAAAGTCTGCAGTGAATGGGGCTTCTGCAACACTTTTGGTGATTGCAAATAGAAATTGAAAGAGGAAAAGGAAACCCAATCTTATTAACCACTTCAAAAGAGCGTACAAATAGGTATTTATAGAGTGTTGTGTTAATGACAGCTGGCACAAGTAGTCTAACAGCTTACTAACTACACTGACTACCCGAGACTGCAGTTGAGTAACTGCATCTCTTACAATATACTCTAATAATGCTTAAGAAAGTTACAACTATTAAACAACAACCCAAATCCCACAAAATGGCCATTGCAACTTTACACTATAAGTCTATAATACCCCATGAACATTGCGACAACTAAAACAAATTAAGGGAAGGGATGAAAGCATGTTGTCATATTTGGTAAAAAGCCTGGGCTTGAAGCTAATGGGATCAACTGCTTTGTACAATACAGGTAACAGATTAATAAAACTTACCTGTTGGAAAGCTGTCATAATTGAGGTAACCCCTACCCATCCCTACTTGCATTGAGGACTGCCTTAATTGCAACCTCAATCTGTTTAGGTGACTAGTTTTTCATCTTTGAAATCTTGTTCTCCTTAATCTTTTTTTGAAGCAAAAAATTAAAAACAAATTTAAAAATATTTTGTTCTCTAACTTATTTTCGTGTGTTAGAGACAATGTCTCACGTGTAATTCTGTTTCTGTGATAGTTAATTCTGTAATATGTTACAACTTACAACAGATTAACAGCTAACTCTGTTACACCAGGCATGACTCTAGGTTCTGAATAATAACTGAATGTATAAATGAGAACTCCGTTCAGTGTTCAGACTTAAGACAGAGAATCAATTCTAGTGTTGTGGATTCTCCACTCTCACTTCAGATCTCCAGTTCACCACTACAGTTGGAAGCCTAATTGTTATGTAAGATCATCCCCTTAAGAATTTTGTGTCTCATCTTTTTCTTTCACAAAGGATAAGATCTAATGATTACCCGGACACTTCAATAATTGGAATTTGAAACTGTAAAGTTCAAAAATGCCAGAGTACTAAAAGCCCAAATTATATTACACATGTTTTCTAATTTGCTGTTTCACTTTATCTTTGTGGAAGATAATGAGAGAGAGAATGGTTAGAGAGAGAAACAGAGTGAGAGAGAGAGAGAACGAGAGGGAGAGAGATACAGAGATAGTGAGAGACAGAGATTCAGAGGTGGAGAGTGTGAGAGAGATTACGACAGGCACAGAGCGAGAGAGAGAGTACCATACAGTAAGGTAGCGAATGATTTCGAGAAGGAGAATGCGAGAGAGAGAGGACGTTCGACTACTAGATACCTGCAAGGTTTTCCTAATGGGAGGGCTCGCTACAGAAAGAGTAAGGGAGACCGAAGGAGAAGAAGCTATGCCTTTAATGAAACAGACTTCAACACAACAAGGACCAACCACAGAGACATGGATGACACTCCCCATGAGGACCAGTGGATTCAGGTGGAAGGTAGGAGGAAGGCTCGTCTTCAGAAAACATCAGACCATGCTTTACGCCAAAATGCTACTCACGCACATCGGCCAGGACAAAATCACAGAGCTCTATCATGGAGAAATAATAAGGACATAACATCCTTTTACTTCTCTCATTTCCCTGATTTTGTGAACGAAACTTACCTCTGGAATCTCTTCCAAGAGTGGGGAAAAGTGTGGGAGGTGTTCATACCCAACTCAAAGAACAAACAGGGTCAACGCTATGGGTTTGTTCGCTTCAAAGGAGTGGAGGACGAAGGACGTTTGGAGAGACAACTGGACAATAAAATCTACATAGAAGGGAAGAAGCTTTTTGTCAACAAACCAAAATTTCAGAGAGGAGGTAAAAGGGAAGCGGAGAGAAAAGGGGGTGAAGTGGCTCGAGGGTGGAAAGATTCCATGAATCCCACGGTACCTACACAAGCCAGACCCAATAGTACGACACTCAATAATATGAAATCGTATGCTGAAGTTGTCAGACACGATCATAAGATGATAGATAAGGAGATTAAGATGTCTTGGATGGGGAAGTACGAACCAGAAGCTGAAGTAGTATCAGTAGATATACAAACTACGAAAAACAAAACAACATGGTTGGACCACACCTGGGTGGGCCATCTAAAAAATAGGGGTATGTTTGAGAAGGCGGTGGATGAGGTTCAGGAGGTGGTAGGTATGGATGTGAAGGTGTCATACTGGGGGGATGACTTGGTTATCTTACAAGACATGGACGAGGCAAAAGCAGAAAAACTCAACCTCAGAGAACACTCCAAAGGAGACACAACGATCTACTCAATCCAGAAATGGACACAGGGGATGACGCCTGAATTCCGATTAGCATGGATTCACATATGGGGTGTTCCCCTGGAGATTTGGGACGCAGAGCACTTTCAGACCTTGTTGTCGACATTTGGTGAAGTCGTTGAACTTGACGAGGAGACGGCGGACCGTTTGAGATTGGATGTAGCGCGGATTTTGATTCGCACTAAGGAGAATCCCATCTTCTCCAAATCAATGGTGGCTAGGGTCAATGATACGGAACATCTCCTGTTCCTGAGGGAAGAGGTTTCACGTCCTTATGGGAAACGGTGGTGTCGGCCGGAGATGGAGGCTTTTCCGCCATCACCGTTCACGACAGTTTTGGCCGATTCCGACGAAGATTCTATTTCTCGCGATCCAGATGGAGCTTCGTCGGAATTCATGGGGGATGGACGGCGGCGACGATGGGCCAATGCCGTCAACCGTTGGCGTGCAGAATCCGAGGTGTCCTCTGATGGGGACGTGTCACCCCACCAACAGGAGCTGCTCTCTGCTGGGAGACTGCCAGTCTGCGCCACGCGTCACGAGGACTACAACGGTCCTCTCAAAGACCTTTTGCATGGATGTGGAAGGAAGGATCATAGTATATCCTTTCTAGATCAGAAGCGGGAGCTGAATGAGGAAAAAGGAGATTCTGGTGCTGCTGGGTCCAACGAAGAAGATATAGTCAAAGGGGCTGACCTTAGGGTCCTTTACCATAGACCAGAGGATAATAACCTTGCTTTATGTCCCGCGGTCCATTCACCTTCAAACCCACCGAATTGCGGTTTGAATAATATTACTCAAAACAGGGGGTCAGAAGGAGTCACATACAACTTGGGCCTCAATCTTAAAGGCCCAGAAGAAAAGGGAGAAGTATCTAACCATAACCTCAAGGTTTATTCTAGAAAAAAGATGGGTGCAGGTAGTATATCTTCGGGCCTTACAAATAAATTTGATGAGACCAGTAGGATAGCTAACAAGTCTCTACCTCTGGAACTTCAAGTCTCTGGCCCCACTCTTATGGATCATGACATGCCAGGGGGGTCACACGTAGCTGAAGATATTCCATCTCAGCCTCACACCTGTCTCAGCCCTAGTCCTTCTAACAGCTTCATTAATGCTTCTTCAGAGGACGAGGAGATTTTTCACAATGAAGTAGCTAAAAACCTGGGGTTGATTTTTGAAGAACATAGCTGTGAGAATGCAACAGCCTCATCAGCTAGGATGGGAAGTATGAATCTGGCCTCATGAATATTTTATCCTTTAATTCTAGAGGATTGGGTGGGGCTGTTAAAAAATCAGCAATTAGAAAGATGTCTTTGTCTAACAATCTTGATGTTCTCTGCATCCAAGAAACAAAAATGGAGAGCATTGATAGAAAACTTTGTCAGTATTTATGGGCTGATTGTAATGTTTACTCAGAGTTTGCTCCTGCAATCAATTCTGCTGGTGGTCTTTTGTGTTTATGGAATAATGACTCCTTCTTAGTTGACAGAAAGGTAGTGGGGTGTGGATTTATTTTGTTGGAAGGGAAGTGGATTAAAGACAGCATAAGGGTTTCCATACTCAATATCTATGCACCCTGTGATCTTCAAAGAAAGAGGCAACAATGGGAGGAGATCCTTCATCTGAAGACAGCTTCTCAAGCAGCCATGTGGTGTGTAGTAGGTGACTTCAATTCAGTAAGACACCAACATGAGAAAGTGAGCTCAGCTCAGCATGTAAGTGTGGATCCTAGCATTTCTGAATTCAATGCTTGGATTTCAGATATGAATTTAGAGGAGGTTAGATCTGTTGGGAGAAGATTCACTTGGTATAGACCTAATGGCAGTGCTATGAGTAGGCTGGACAGGTTTCTTATATCAGATGATTGGTTGGTTCAGTGGCCGGATTCTACCCAGTTTGTTCTTGACAGAGACTTTTCTGATCACTGCCCCATCCTGTTGAAATCTAAGAACATAGATTGGGGGCCAAAACCTTTTAAGGTCATGGATTGGTGGCTGAATGATAAGGGTCTTCAACAACTAGTTCAGCAGCAGTGGGGTAATTACCACCCTCCAGGATGGGGAGGATATGTTCTGAATCATAAAATTAGACATCTGAAACAGTGCATAAAGCAGTGGAGCTTATCAAATGGTGAAGCTAATGCTACAAAAGTCATCAAGATCAAAAAGGAGCTGAATGCTTTGGAGAATGGTTTAAATGGCAGACCTCTGTCTCAAGTGGAAGTTAATATTAAGAAATCTCTTCAAGTCCAACTGTGGGAGGCAGCTTATGCATATGAATCTATGTTGAGACAAAAGGCTAGAGTTAAATGGCTTAAAGAAGGGGACAGCAATTCTTCTTATTTCCACAGATTGATCAATCATAGAAGAAGAAAAAATGCTATTCCAGGTATTTTCATGGATGGGGTGTGGATTCATGAACCTTGTAGGGTTAAAAATGCAGCTGTCCTCTATTTCCAAGACAGATTTTCGGAGGAATGCTCTAATAGACCAACTCTGGATGGTGTCCATTTCCCCTCTCTTGATCTAAGAGATAAAGAAAGCCTAGTGTCCAGATTTAATGAATTGGAAATCAAAACTGCTGTTTGGGACTGTGGGGGGGACAAAAGCCCTGGTCCGGACGGCTTGAATTTCAATTTCATTAAACATTTTTGGGAGATTTTGAAACCAGACATCTTGAGATTCATGGATGAATTTTATATCAATGGATCCTTCGCAAAAGGATCTAATGCTTCCTTTATAGCCCTCATTCCAAAGATTAATGATCCACAATCTTTCAATGATTATAGACCCATCTCCCTTATAGGGTGTGTCTATAAAATTGTGGCAAAAGTTTTGGCCAAGAGGTTGGCTGCTGTTATTCCTCGCCTTATAGATGAAAGGCAGACGACTTTTCTGAAAGGGAGGCACATCCTTCATGGTGTTTTAATTGCCAATGAGACTCTAGCTGAGGCCAAATCAAGAAGCAAGCCTTGTATGGTCTTCAAAGCGGACTTTGAAAAGGCCTATGACTCAGTTTCCTGGGGATTTCTTGACTACATGCTTATGAGGATGGGTTTTTGCGAAAAGTGGAGGAAATGGATAAGTGGTTGTCTAAACACTGCAACCATATCCATCTTAGTGAATGGAAGCCCTTCTAAGGAATTTATTCCTAAGAGGGGCCTAAGGCAAGGTGACCCCCTTGCACCTTTCCTTTTCAATATTGTAGTGGAAGGGCTCACAGGTTTAATGAGGTCAGCTGTATCCAAGAATTTGTTTAAAAGCTTCCTAGTGAGATCTTTAAAAGAAGAAGTAAACATCCTTCAGTATGTTGATGATACCCTGTTTTTTGGAGATGCTACTCAGCATAATGTCAGAATCTTAAAATGCATTTTGAGATGCTTTGAAGAGGCTTCTGGTCTCAAGATAAACTACTCAAAAAGTCAACTTGGCTGTGTGGGTAAATCTGTTAGCTGGTGCAGGGAAGCTGCCCATTTTCTCAACTGTAGTACTTTGGATTTCCCTTTTAATTACCTTGGAATTCCAATAGGGGTGTCCTCTAAAAGATTTTGTGTGGCAGCCTATTGTTAGGAAGTTTGAAGCTAAACTTGCAAAATGGAAGCAAAGAACTCTATCAATGGGGGGCAGAATCACCCTTATTAATTCTGTTCTCTCAGCCTTACCTATCTACCTTCTGTCCTTCATTAGGATCCCCAAAAAAGTGGTGCACAAAATCGTTTCCATTCAGAGAAATTTCCTTTGGGGAGCTCACCAAGAGGCCAGAAAGATTCCTTGGGTAAAGTGGGATATTGTTTGTCTTCCTAAGAGCCAAGGGGGCCTAGGGATTAAAGATTTATCTTTATTTAATGAGGCTTTACTTGGTAAATGGGGATGGCAGTTGGCAAATGATCATAACCAACCTTGGTCTAGAATTTTAACTTCGAAGTATGGTGGATGGAAGGAGCTGATTTCTGGTGGAAGGAGAAATAACAGTTCTCAATGGTGGCAGGACTTGAAGATAATCTTTCAGCAGCAACACAACAATTGCCTTAGTGATAATTTCAAATGGAGAGTGGGTACGGGGTCCAACATCAGGTTCTGGAAGGATATATGGCTAGAGAACAATTGTGATCTCCAAGGAAGATACCCCCAATTATATCTTATTAGTAAACAGCAGCATTCTTCAATTAGTTCCATGGGAGACTTTGTGGAGGGCAGATGGGAATGGAAGTTATCATGGAGAAGGGATTTTTTTGATCATGAAATACAAATGGTAGCTGACCTTCTAGCGGAGATTGATTCTGCTCACCTAAACCAATCCAACAGGGATATCCTTTGGTGGAAGCCAGACCCTAATGGATTATTTTCAACAAGATCTGCCTATAAAGTGCTGCAGGAGACTCATCATAGTATTAGTCAAGACAATGTTCTTAACACTATGTGGAAGTTGAAAATCCCTCCAAAAGTGAGTGCTTTTTCTTGGAGACTCCTCAAGAACCGACTCCCTTCTAGGGACAATCTCAGAAAGAGACAGGTCACAATGCCTTCCTATAGCTGCCCCCTTTGCGATCATGAAGAAGAATCGGTCGACCATCTTATGTTCAAATGTGTTATGACAAGGAACCTTTGGTGGGAGCCATTGAGTTGGGTTAATAGAGTGGGTCCTTTTTCCATAGACCCAAAGAATCACTTCTTACAATTCACTCAATGGAGTAGCAAAGCTAGTACAAACAGAAGATGGGAATTTCTGTGGTTAGCCCTGTCCTTCTCCATTTGGCATTATAGAAATGCCATGATTTTCAAGAACCAGCCTTTTAATCCTGAAAAGGTCATGGATGATGCCCTGTTTCACACTTGGTCATGGCTAAAATATGTTGAGAAGGATTCCCAACTGCACTTTCATTCTTGGTCAACCAATTTACAGGATGTTTTTTCCTAGAGGGGTTGGGCTTGTTGTATTCTGTGGGCTGCCTTCGATTTTCCCTAGAGGGGTTCTCATTGTATCTTTATTGCCTTTATCTTTGTATCTTCAGTACAACTAGTACTGAATTTCTTTTATAATATATATTATTGATTTTTGCAGTGCAAAAAAAAAATATTACACATGTTTTCTAACAATAAAGTGGTTCTAGGGAATAAGTTGAGAGATACTTAGGAAAATTGATAAAGGAATCTGAGAGAATGAAACTGAGAAAGAACTCAATTGAGGTGAAAAGATGATTGTATTCAACCCAACCTGAAACAAATTACAATTCTGTTTATATACAGTTACAATTATGTAACTGTCAACTAACCCAAGTTAGTTAGTGACAGCTGTTAAATAGCTCTCCTAACTATTAACTAACTAATTAACTATAGACTAACTACTAACAATAGTTTAGTCTTACAGTTAAGGAAAAAGAAAAGAAAACTAGTACACCCAGTAAGTATACTCCTATAATTGAGATTTTATAAATAATCAACTTCATCCTATTCTAGAAATTTAGAAAATCTTAGCAGACAGAAACAGGATAATCACTCACTAAAAAAATTAAAAAAAGCAACACATTTCTTTAACTTTTTCAATCGTTTTCAAAGCAAGAAATTTGGAGTTTCCAGCCAATTGTACAAGAAATATGTACTACACAACCAACCTGTATGAATTCACAAGTCTTAAAAAGTTCTTCAGAATTTCTGGATCACATTAAAGTCTTACCACATTGAGGGCCTCATTCTTCTTGGAGAGAAATTGGAGAGTGTTCAAGCATGATCTAATATCACATTCTGTAACGAATGGGGGAAAAAGAAAGAGCACAAGAGAAAAATTAAATGACTGGAAAGATGATTTGGAGAATGTTAAAACAGCTTTAATTACACAGGGTGTCAGAACATCTAGACACACCACAAAATCAAGTATTAGACCCAGAATGGATCAAGCATTCAAGATGTCACAAACACTATCACCATATTAGATAAAGATTAACCCTAGATTTTGAAATGAGAGGAAGTGGTAGATCAGGAAGAGGCAGTTTTCAATGCTGACATGGGAGTGGCCAAGAAGGTGGTTAAAATGGTGACCCGTTATTAGGTTCAGAAAAGGCACATCAAAAGGAATTAGTGTACACTACAACATAAGCCTGCTCAGACTTTTGGACAGCATTCATCTAAGAGAATACCATTTCTCTTTATTTTGCATTGTGTATTAATTACTCTCAGCTGGCAAACCAAAAAAAAAAAACAAAGAAAAACTCTCAACTGCTGTTGTTGTAAGGGATTTATACCTGTCTTCATGTCAGTTATAACTGTCACAGCTGGCACTAGGTCTTAGCTGTAGCTTTTTGCACAGCTTAGCACCTTTTTGTACATTTTCTACAATTCAATAATAGAAAAACTTTTATCAACTCTCTCTCTCTCTCTCTCTGTGTATCTATCTGTCTATCTATCTATCTATCTATCTATATATATATATATTCAATAGTATAAGGAGTGATATAACTCTCAGGACACTTTTATCAATTTCCCGACAACAGAGCCAGAAACTTGATGCGTAAAAATTGCACTTAAGGACAAGCGAACCCTACACAACAATAACAGTAGACCTAAAGTCAGGATATCGTACCCTACAGACTAGTGTTGGTTCTCAAATAATTATGTTCTACAAGTAGTCCAGGCGAATTTTATTAAGAATGGTTTTGGCAAACAATTGTAGAAAAGCAGTAATTGTGAATAGACAAAATGAGTGAAAGTTTTAACAAAAAAAGAGACCTAGGGTTGTGATTATGAATGCACCTTTAAGTTTCTCTTAATTTTTATTTCAATTGAATCCCGAGTATATCCTAGCAATTGCTAATCATCCCTCTTAAATTGGCTAACAGACTTTGGTCGTCTTCTATTAGTCGTCTTTCTTCTACTTTATTCCCTAGTTGTTCATTTAGGGTCTAAATTAGGTGAAAGGGTAAACACAGAGGCTAATTTGCACCAATCTGATAAAAAAAATTTCTCCCTCAACTTGAAGTCAAACACTAAAACGCTTAAAATGCATTGGTAAAACAAAAAAAAAATATTAACAACTTAATTTATTTCCACGACTTGCAAGGTACGAAATTTAAAAAGATAACAAAAAATCACCTGTATATTCTGCTAGAGCAGTTAGTGCAATTGCACTGGCTTTCATCCCCTCCTTGTTACATATATATGTCAGCCTACAAAGATCATTTATGTCTAAGGATAAATATATGAAACTAAATGAACAGAGAATGTACTGGTAAACAATAATCAAATGATCAAATATGTAGTCCAGCAACAATGAGTACTAATCCATAGAGTTTATAGTTCATCTAAATTCATAATAACAATCCCAATCCATATCTTATTAATATATGGCCTGTGTAGCTAATTTGTTAAGCTTCCAAAAGTTGTGATTCCCTCAGTTCTACGCTTAGTGCTTTGTGCTATCATAAAAGTTCTCCAATCTGAAAGTGCAAGTGGAATATAGAGCTTTTGAGCGCTTCTCTACTGAAAATATAGAGCTTTGGGCTATTATATGTTGAAGACAGGGAGGTTTCTTGCTAGCAAATGATTTCCACAAGAAAATAACAACAATCATAGGATAATTGTTTGAGTCTTTGATTTTGTGATGATTCACCAAATTAAAGGATAAGTTGTCATGTGTGCTCTTTCCACTTTTTTTTTTTTTTTTGCTAAGCTAACATATTAATTGAGTACCAGAGGTACAATCAATACAAGTTTTACATTTTAATACCACAAACCTATGGTTCCATTGTCAGACTTATGTAGTCAAGACATGGACCACAGACTAGATTACAAGTGACCTGTACTTTGCAAAAATGCACTATACAATCCTCAGCTAACACACAAACCCTAAGCTAAGATTACTCGCCTAGTGGTTGTAACTTGTCTCAAATCCCTGCTCTAAACTCCGCAGCCACGTCCACAGTAGAAAGGATGCATCATCCATAATTTTGTTAGCATCAAATGTGTCATTGGAAAAGAGTATCTTATTCCGCTGCTGCCATATCGACCATGTGAGAGCCAACCACCACCACCTCCACCTATTGCCCCTTACACCCTGAGCCACTCCAAAGATGTGTTGAAGGAAATGTTGTTTTGGGTTTTGCGATAGAGGACCAACATAAATAGCTTAAACAAGAATACAACTACCACCATGTTTTTTAAGGTTTGTTTGAATAGTAGAAGCATAAATAGCTTAAGATTTGGGTATAATTTTGGTATTATTGAGATATAATATTTTATTGAGTTGTTAGGACATTGTTATGGTTAAATGACAGGAACCCATCCCAACAGACTAAGCCTTTTTAAGTTTTATTATAGTGGGTGAGAGGAAGCTCTATTAGTTTTCCTTAAGGACCCTACTTTTTATCCGTTTTCATGGAAGTATGGTTCCTAGAATGGTGGTGGAAAGGTTGGAGTGCATACAGCGCAGTTTTCTTTGCGGTGGTGGACCTGACCAAAACAAGATTGCTTGGGTCAAATGGAAGACAGTTTGTCTTCCAAAAGAAAAAGGGGGGTTGGAAATCAAGGACATCAATAGCTTCAACCTTGCAATGCTTGGCAAATGGAAATGGAGTTTATTCCAAAATCATAGAGAATTATGGGCTAGGGTATTGGAGTCAAAGTATGGTAGTTGGAGGAGCTTAGATGAAGCATCACGAGATACTAATGATTCCATATGGTGGAGGGATCTAAAAATGGCTCTTCACCATCCGCAACAGGAAAATGGTTTTCATAATGGAATGGTGTGGAGGGTGGGGTGTGGTGATAGAATTAAGTTCTAGGAGGATAGGTGGATTGATGGTGAGGCAACATTACTAGCCAAATACCCTAGGTTATACCTCAATTCCTGCCAACAGAATCAGCTCATTCAGTAGATGGGAGCTCATAAAGACACAGGATGGGAGTGGGATTTCAAATGGAAGAGACACTTGTTTGACAGTGAGTTAACTATGGCTGCCAGTTTCCTAAATGATGTGGTAGGCAGCCAAATTCAACCTAATAGAAGGGATGATTGGGCTTGGAAACCAGACCCAAGAAGCCAATATTCAGCAAAAAGAGCCTATGATGTGTTGAGGGGAGATCTAACACAGGGGAATGACGATGCAGTTTTCGAAGAACTATGGAAGCTAAGGATCCCAATCAAAGTTTCAGTTTTTGCATGGAGATTACTTAGAGATAGACTTCCAACTAAAGTAAATTCGCGAAGGTGACAGGTGAAAATTAATGATTCAAGATGCCCATTTAGAAGGAGCATAGAGGAGGATGCAGCACACTTATTCCTTCACTGCAGCAAAATTCTCCCTACATGGTGGGAATCTATGTCTTGGGTGAATACTCTTAGTGCTTTTCCACAGAACCCAAGGCAACATTTCTCCCAACATGTGACTGTTGTGGCTGACAGAATTCGGGCTAATAGATGGAGGTGTTGGTGGTTGGCTTTTACATGGTCTGTATGGCAGCTGAGGAAAAAGATCATTTTCTCCAATGACACCTTCAATGGCAATAAATTGATGGAGGATGCTATATTCTTACTGTGGACATGGCTTCGAAATTTCAAGAAAGATTTTGTAATTCATTATAATCACTGGTCATCTAATCATAGAGATGCTTTTGTTTATTAGCCGAGGGAAGAAGCCATAGGTTTTTGGTAGCTTTATAATACTGTTACTTCCCAGATTTTGGTTCCCATCGAGACTGTTGTTAGTCTGATTTATGGAACCAATTGACTGGATCTTTATGTAATCATTGTACTTCTGGTATATATATATATATATATATATATATATTTATCTTTGCTGACAAAAAAAAAAAAGTTTTATTACACACGTAGGCCCAAAAGGGAAATGGTGTCCTAATTAGTTAGAGGAGGAGATTGAGCAAGTGGGAGTCTATTATATTGGGGTGAGTGCTTTCTATTAGCTTCATGGATGATTTGGAAAGAAACTTGGAGTCTAGAGGATATTCTCTGACTTGGGGGAGCTTGCTCTCATCTTCTATCTGTGCCTTTCTATTATTTTCTTTCTTTTGCAGCATCAAATTGATACAATACGTATCATTGGTGCTTTCATTGAGAGTTGAACACAGTCGTATGCACACAAGGATGACAACACGACTTGATGCTGCTGATCCAAAATTGTTGCTACCAAACCAGTTCTTAAATATCATGACCAAGCATTACAAGAACACACTACCCAACTCAGATCTCTGCTGGCCAATGTTGGAGACCTACCAAATCGGTTTCCACCTTGTGCTCAAAGTTGTTTGGCGTCGTTCCTTGTTTTGGCCTTACCCGGTTTTACTAAAGAATTCTTCATTGAATGTGATGCATCTAGTCATGGCATAGGAGCAGTCTTGATGCAAGACCACCAGCCAATTGCTTATGTTAGTAAAGCTCTGCCTCATGGTACTCTGTCCAAATCCGTGTACGATAAAGAAATAATGGCTCTTGCCTTGTCTGTCCAGCATTGGATATACTACCTCTTGGGTTGCAATTTTAAGGTTTATATGGACCGTAAAAGTCTTCGCCATCTATTACAACAGGAGTCGCCACCATTGACCAACAATATTGGTTGCTAAAGTTGATTGGATTTCAATTCTAAGTCCTGTATAAACCGGGGCCTGAAAACAAAGTTACAGATGCTCTGCCCCACAAAACCGCAGACATTGAGCTCAATACTATCTCGTTAAGTTCTTACTGGGTAGATTTTTCCAAATTACGCGAAGAGATGAACAATGATCCTGTCCTAACCCACATCAAAGAAGCATTACAGCAAGACCCAACCTCAATGCCAGATTATGTTTCTCATGAGGGGTTGCTCCTCTTCAAGGGAAGACTGGTGCTTTCTCTCAGTTCTGTCCTTATTCCCATTTTGCTTACTGAGTTTCATGATAGCAATCGTCCATTCGGGATTTACTAAGACCTAGAAGAAACTTGCAGCAACCTTTTCACAGAAAGGGATGAAGAAGAATATCATGGGCTATCTGGGGGTGCAATATTTATCAGAAATATAAGGACCAAGCTATGTCCCCAACTGGTTTACTCCAAACTATCCCTATGCCTGAAGTAGTTTGGGAGGACATCCCATTAGACTTCATCGCTCGTCCGCCGCATTCCTAAGGTTATAAGGTCATCTTGGTTGTTGTGATTGTCTCTCTAGGTATGCACATTTCTTGGCTTTGAAGCACCCTTTTACTGCAAAAACTGTGGTTGAGCTCTTTCGCCTTCAAGGTACAATGCTACGAATGAGTATGTCCTACCACCCCCAAACTGATGGTCAAACGGGATGGCCAATCATTGCCTTGAAACCTTCCTCCGTTGTTTTGTTTCAGAACAACCAACCAAATGGTACTCTTGGTTATTATGGGCCGAATTCTGGTAAAATACTTATACCCATTCCTCCACAGGATCTTTACCATTTGAAGTTGTTTATGGTCGTAAGCCTCCTTCTGTGCTTCACTATTCGATTGGGGAAACTCGATTGGAATATGTGGCTGCTGTTTTGCTGGATAAGCATGAGGCCCTGCGTTATTTAAAATAACATTTGAATCGCACCCAATAGGCTATGAAGCCCTATGCTGATTCTCATTGCCGACATGTGACATATGTTATGGGTGGATTGGGTCTATGTCAAACTCAGGCCTCACCGACAAGCTAATCCCTAGTTGTCGCCTCGATATTTTCAGCCTTTCAAGTTGTATCTCATGTTGGGGAAGTGGCTTTCAAATTGCAACTTCAAGAGTCAGCCCGTATTCATCCTATGATCCATGTTTCTCAGCTTAAATGATTTTTGAAGAATGTTACTGCTCCAGCAGCATTACCCCAAGGAATGGAGGTGGCTGATTCTGATCCTCCTACACCTGAAGCTATTCTAGCTACTCGAAAATACAAACAGCAAGGTCCAGTTGCTGAGGAATGGCTCATCCTATAGAAATCTCAGCCAGTGGAAGAAGCCACTTAGGAGTCAGCTCAGTTCATTAAGACCAGATTCCCTTGTTTCTGCCTTGAGGACAAGGCACATTTTAGAGAGGGTGGTATTCATAGGAACCCATCCCAACAGATTAAGCCTTTTAAGTTTTATTACACTCGTAGGCCCAAAAGGGCAATTGTGTCCTAAGTTAGTTTGAGGAGAGAGATTGGGCAAGTGGGGGTCTGTTATATTGAGGTGAGTGCTTTCTGTTAACCTCATGGATGATTTGGAAAGAAATTTGGAGTCTAGAAGATGTTCTCTGACTTGGGGGAGCTTGCTCTCATCTTCTATCTGTGCCTGTCTGTTATTTTCTTTCTTTTGCAGCATGAAATTGATACAATACGTATCATTAAACCACTAGTTACTTGTAGTGCATCCAAATTAAGGGTACAAGAGTTAGTTTCAGACACTAGCCTGGCAGTCTTGAGTTTCAAATGCTATAGTCTTGTCTCCATCCGAAACCATCCAGTGTTTGTCTGTTTTCTTTCCATCAACGATTATTCTGATGACTTCTTTTCACCAATGAGTCATACATCGGTGATTAGTGATGAATTCGTTGAGATTCACACCACCCTCCAATTGTGAATCATACCAATAGTGATTTTTTCTCTCTCACTGATGGTTCATACAAGACAACCACTGACGAATCCTCCATGGTTGTGATGCACTCCAGCCTCAGTTTCGGTTTCAATTTTATCTATCATACCAGTAGTGATTTTTTTCTATCTCACTGATGGTTCATACAAGACAACCAGCGACGAAACCTCCATGGCTGTGATGCACACCAGCCTCAGTTTCAGTTTCAATTTTTTGGCATCCTAATGAAAGCTTCCAAATCACATTCTTGATGAATTTGAAGAATTTTTAGTTCTCACCAATGAATCTCTTCTTTGGTTATGCAACATTCCAACCAGCTCTTCAGGCTAACAATGAATCCAGCCATTTTGCTGAGTTGTCTTGTCTTTCCAACAATGTTCATCTCTCTAACACCTCAGTCCTGAAGCATCCTTAAGATACCTTTCTGACCAAGATTTGTGGAGTTCATGTCATAATTTTTTGTAACAAGCTTAAAGATTAGTAGGCTTCAGCTTGGGAGTGTTGGAAAATATGAAAAACATTTAATGTCATATTCATTGTATCTTATAGTTTTTTCTTTTGGAAGGCATAAAATATAATATATTATTGAAATAATCAAAACAGTACAAGTGGTACTGAATGAAAAGGAAATACAAAGCACCTCTGGTGCTGCCTCCCAAAATAAAACCCAAACTAACCCATCAATAAGGACATCTCCACATAGGTTAACCAAAGGACTCCTTTATATTAGAGGACCAATGGTTGAAGCTAGTGTTGAAGCCTTTCTCTCTAGCTTTTAGCCAAGACCAAGCTAAAAACATAGCCTCTTCCATGACTTTAGAGGAGTCAAACTGTTTTCCTTGAAAGATGAGGGTATTCCAATGTTGCCATATAGTACTAGTTAGAGCCACCCACCACCCACACCATCTGCTATGGTTTATATTAGCTCCAAATCCTTCACAAAATTGTGCTAAATGGCTTGCTGGGGAAGCTTGAAGAGGTCCTACAGCCTGGATCCATCTCATGGATTCCCACCACAGGGGCATTGTCCTTTTGCAATTAAAAATTAGGTGACCCACTTCCTCCTGCACTTGACCACAAAGAGGGCAGCCAGCATCTTGGATAATCACATTTCTTCTTAATAGATTACCCTTAGTAGGTAATCTGTCCTTGAGGAGCCTCCAAGTGAAGATTGCTGCCCTTGGGGGGATTTTCATCTTCCATATTAATTTGAAATTTCTGACATTTGAGGCTGAGGCATTGGTGTTCAGCATTATTCTATAAGCTGACTTGGTGGAATACACACCACTAGATTCAGCTTTCCACATCATATTGTCCTTCACATATCTCTGAATAGAGATAGAAGTAATATCCTCCATAAAATTCACTGCCAAATCATTTTCGTGGTCAAATAAATTCCTCCTCCATTTGAAATCCCATCTCCATCTATCTTCAGAGAAGGTCCCCATCTTTGAAATGGTGCTGTGTTGCTGTCTACTGATCATAAAAAGTGAATTGTACTTCTGTTGTAGAGTGCAGTCTTCCCCTAACCATTTGTCTGTCCAGAAATGAATTCTGTCACCCCCACCAACCTTCCAAGCCATGTTTTGTTGAAAGATGTTTTGACCAGAGTGATGATAAATCTTCCTCAGGTCCCTCCACCAGTGTGAGCATCCCCTTTTATCTCTGCCCGACTGAAACTCTTCCCAACCTCCATATTTGGAGTTAATGATTCTAGCCCATAACTGCTGTTGGTCAGAAGCTAAGGCCCATATCCATTTGCCCAGCAAAGCTTCATTGAATTTAGATATTTCTTTAATCCCCAAACAACCTTCCTCCTTAGGTAGGCAAATAACCTCCCATTTTACCCAGGGAATTTTCTTGTAGTCCTTGTCTCCCCCCCACAAAAAGTTTCTTTGCAATGCTACCAATCTATGAGCTACCTTTTAGGGAATCTTGAAGAAGGAAAGCAGATATATTGGTAAAGCATTGAGGACCGAATTGATTAGAGTCACCTTCCCTGCCATGGAGATATTCTTCTGTGCCCACTTGGATAATTTGGATTCACATTTACTGATCAGAGGCTCCCACACCAACCTGCTTGAGGGTTTAGCCCCAACAGGAATACCCAAATAGCAGAAGGGGGTTTCCAGTTGCCTACAATTCAGGGTTTGGGCAGCCTGACTTACCCAATTGACCCTACCTCCTATAATCCCAAACTGGCTTTTTCCATAATTAATCTTCAGACCTGAGGCCAATTCAAATCCTCTGAGCATAGCCTTCAAAACAAAAACATTCTCCCAATCAGCCTCTCCCACAAATACTGTGTCATCTGCATACTGCAAAATATTAGTGGGTTCCTTTTTCTTTCCAACCATGTAACTTCTATATAAATTCTTCTGAACTGCTTCCCTCATCAATCCTGTGATGCCTTCTCCAACTATGTTGAAGAGTAAGGGAGCTAAAGGGTCCCCTTGCCTCAAGCCTCTAGTAGGAGCAAATTCCTTTGTAGGACTGCCATTCACAAGAATTGAAATGGTTGCTGAATTGAGAGAGGCAAAAATCCATTGTCTCCATTTGGGACAAAAGCCCATTCTTTGCAGCATATAATCCAAAAAAGCCCATGAGACTGAATCATAGGCCTTTTCAAAATCCACCTTGAAGACCATAACTGGCCTTTTGCTTCTACAAGCTTCCTCAATCACCTCATTGAGAATTAGTATGCCATGAAGGATGTGTTTGTCTTTGATGAAGGTTGTCTGTCTCTCATCAATAAGGCCAGATATCACATGTCTCAATCTATTTGCTAATAACTTAGCTATCACCTTGTACATACACCCAATCAGGGAGATTGGTCTATAATCATCAAATGCCTGAGGATGTTTAATTTTGGGAATTAGAGCCAAAAAGGAAGCATTACTGCCTCTAGGGAAGCTGCCATGCACATGAAATTCATCTACAAATCTTCTGAAGTCAGTTTTCAGCATTCCCCAAAATTCTTTAATGAATTTGAAGTTGAATCCATTAGGTCCAGCACATTTGTCCCCATCACAGCTCCACACTGCTTCTTTGATCTCTAAATCCAAGAAAGGAGCAATCAATTCCTCCCTCTGCTCCTGGTTTATTGAAGAGAATTGTACTCCATCAAGGGTGGATCTAAAAAGCTGCTGCTCAGTGAATCTGTTGAGGAAAAAATTCACAGCCTCATTCTTAACATCATTGGGGTTCTGAATCCATTCACCATGAATGAGATTTCCTTGAAGACCATTATAATGTCTTCTGAAATTTATGACTTTATGGAAATAAGCTGAGTTGTTGTCCCCTTCTTTTAGCCATTTAGCTCTAGATTTCTACCTTAATAAAGATTCATAAGCAGTTGAGACCTCCCACAACTCTTGCTGCAAATCTCTCTTAGCCTTAATCTCATCCTCGGATAGACTTCTATTAGATGCTAAATCCTCCACTTCATTGAGCTTCTTCTGGATTTTGTGAATCCCCTTATCATTTATGAACCCATAATCTTTACTCCACTGCCTTATGACCTCTTTCAAGTACTTCAACTTATTTTTGAGCACAACTCCCCCCCATCCCCCCTGCTGAGCACTACTCCAAGCCTCCCTCACTACTCTTTGATAACCCTTTTGATGTATCCACCAATCAGCTACCCTAAAAGGCTTAGGGCCCCAATCCAGCATCTTAGTTTGCAAGATGGTTGGGCAATGATCAGAAAAGTCCCTTGGGAGGACATGTTGACAGCTATCAGGCCAATTAGACATCCATTGGTCTGAAACCAAGAATCTATCAAGCCTACTCTTCACACTTCCATTAGGCCTAATCCAGGTGAAGCTACTGCCAACACACTTAATCTCCTGAAGCTCCATTTCCGATATCCATTGGTTGAATTCTGAGATACCCAAGGGATCAGCAATTCGATTAGAGGAACTAACTCTTTC